>NC_143396.1:282688888-282840699 GCF_052110815.1 Crocodylus siamensis | reverse complement strand
TACAAAGTGCACTGCCTGAGATGGGAGTTTTGGGTCAGATCCTCAGCTGGTTTCAAATGAAATAGTAGTACCACTGATTTCAGAGAGACAACAATACCTTATCCCAGCTAAGCAAACACACATTGTTATTGAGGAACTGAATACAAGGGAAACAGGGTTGATTATTGCTTTTAGTTAAAACAGGTTCTTTTTCCTGGGAAGAGAGAAGTCAGACGCAAGGTAGTAGTAGGCACTTAACTGTCTTGCAAGGCAATATTCCCAGTGAGACATCAGCTCTCTGGCTGTAATCCTCGCTTGAAAGATAAAGCAAAGCTGGAGCGACTTCTGTATGGCGCAAAGGTCTGGGCAGTATATATGGAGAACTGAACTGATCACACACCAGCGTTCCCCCTCAGCCTTGCTGGTTTAATCCAAGGAAAAGGCAGGTGCCAGTGGCACTGATGCAATGTGAGTGTTTTCTAAAACTAAAGGATTGCATAGGTGGATGGCTGTATATAATGTCCATGTTTCTCTCAGAATATGGTATTTCTGTTCCACTGGAAAATTCCAACCTTTTTGAAGAAAAATTCCATTCCAGTTCAGCCCAAGAAGCAGGAATTAGAAGTAAAACTTTGCTGAATAAATATTGTATGTAGATTTGGAAAAACTGAAATGTGTTGTTTCAAAAATGTCAAAACATCAATATATAAATTATATGTATTTTTTTATTTCTTTTTGTTCTGACTTTTATAAAGTCAAGCTGAAACACTTGACACACAAAATAGAAAGAAAGAATCTGAGGAATTCGTTTGAAGTGTTTGTTACTGAGCACTTCATTGAAAACACATTCCTGCAAAACATTTTAAGTTTCAGCAGAACTTTATTTTCTAGTAAGTTGTTCTGTCTACATTTTTTTTCAGCCACTGCTGGGATGAACTTTGTTCACTAGATACCAGAGGTTTCTTAATTTTTATTTCACTGGTGTGCACGAATCTCATGATAAAGGTTTGTCTCACAAATAAATCAGTGCCCTTGCTGTTCATAGTACTAAGTTAATAGGAAGTGAGACAGTAGAAACTGTGAGATTATGAGCATGTGAATTTATGGGAATGCAGATCAAATTGATATATGGCAAAATGTTGTCAAGTACCAATAACTCACTTCGCCTTGCTCTGAACTAGATACTTCATGATATATAGCAGTTTGCCTTAGAATTTAGAGATGTTATTTCGTATGCAAGGGAAGCACAGAATTCATCATGTCAGCGCAGAATGTATCAGCAATGAAGGAAATATGAAACTCAGGCCAAACTTTTCAAAAGGAGCTAAGGATTTCAAGTGCCTTTGTGGAGCATGGTTTTTTCCGAAAGTGCTGATCATTAAGTCTCTGAACATTCATCTCTCTTTAAATTGTCTCAAGTTTGACTCCATCCCCCTGCAACCAAAATTAAGGCATCCCAAAACTGCTTTGTAACTAGGCACAATGGCTAATTCTAGACTCTTACTTTTAAATTGCAGAAGCTGATGTACTGTGGGAAGATTGGAGAGATGCAATTGAGGCAGTAGGATAGGATTTGGGAGTCTCAGTCTTCATTAGACATTGGGCACATTGCTTTGTGCCTGATTTACTTGTATGTAAAAATGGGGACAATACCATATTTCCCACATAGTCCCACGTGGCTATTGAGAGGATAAATACAGTATAGGTTGAGAGCACTCAGATGGTGCAGTAAGGACCATGCGGGGACTATAGATTGAGAGCTTTTACTGAATTAGGGGCTACATGATGCAGCAGTACCACCATGTGCTTTGACTGAGTCATTGTAGTAGGGTTGGACCTACCTATCTGGTTAAAAATATAGCTGTTTGTGCATGGTTTAATGACTGCATTGCATCATGTATAAAAATCATATTCTAGGGCAGTCCTTTCATCTTTCACTCCCCGGGTATAAGTGCAGTCCTCCAACTTATGACACAATTGGTTCCTGAAAACAGCATCTTAGATTGAAACGTTGTAACTCGGAACCAATTTTCTCATAAGAAACAATGTTATAAATGCGGGATTGGTTCCTGAACCAAGGCTTGATACCTTATTTTCACCAAAAATACCCCAGAATTTTGTACTTGATCAATTATAGATGAGTAATATAGCTACATTAATGTATTTATATTGCAAATAGCAATCATATTGATTTGGAAGGACTTCTTTGAGGAGACTTTGCTGGAGATTTTGAAGGGCTCCTGGTTGGACTTTTTGAAGGGTTCTTGGCTGGAGTCTTCTCAGGAGTCTTGGCTGCAAGTTTTTCTGAAGATTGGTCTGCTTTCTTAAAGAAAGTGTCCAAGGAAGTTTGAACAGATGTTCTCCAGGGAGATGGGCTGATGAGGAATGGAAAAGTACTGAAAGGAGTGTATACATGTCAGGACAGGATGGGAGATGTGGGTGAAGGCCGAGAGGGAACAACCTGGCGGCCTTCAGGATAAGCTTATCAGGAAACAGCTTGAGAAAATGTGCCTGGTTCAGCAAGACACCAGGATGAGTCGCTGTCAGACTGCCAAGAGTATATTACGGGGCGGGCAGATCTGTATGTGACTTATCAGCATATAAAGAAGTCTGTGCTTTGCTTTTGTTGAGAATTAGCTGCCCCTTGCTTTTTCTCTTGTGGCCATGCAAAATAAAGTGCTTCTGATAGCCAAACGGTAATCCTGTCTGAATTTCCACATCATTTTGGGGGCTCGTCCAGGATGTCTCCTCACACAGACCGCCCCGAGTAGGACCCTTGTCTCGGCTCTTTGACTCTGTCCCTCCGAGAAGGCTATCCTCAACTGGGTTCTTTGGCTCTGCAGCCTCAACACCCCTGGACCCTGATCTACCGTCCATCTGTTTGGCTCCGGAAAAAAATCCCTGGCCAGGGTGAGTACCTGCCTGTTTCAGTGTCAGTAAGTCCTAGGCATGACAATGGGTAGCGTGACCTCTAAGGTCCCACCACAGGATCCCACCCGGTTTATGTATCTGTAATATGGGCCCCGGTTAACGCACTACTTAATTAAATGGAACCGGTATACCGATGGTGACCCAAAATTGCGCTGACCTCTAGATGGGTCGTGGGATCATCATATCCTCAAACATCTCCAAGAAAATTTGGAAAGCAAGCACCCTGTTCAAATGGAAGCCTGGTACCTATGGGGAGACGAGTCTGAAAAGCGCCATAAGCGCTCCCTTGTGGCTTCCTATAAAGATAATGAAGAAAAATTTAAGAAGCAAAAGCCAAAAGAGCATCTTGCCGACTCACCTGGTCCAAGCCTTTAAGGCACATTCTGGCAGTCAGGACCCAGAAAGTAGCCTCCCTGCCATGATTATTCAGACCTTTGTTTTAGGGCTGTTACCTAGGATCTCCGAGTCTCTGCAAAACACTGTGATCAGGTGGGAAACTAAACTCCTCACCGAAGTTTTGGCTGCTGCCGCTCATTTCTGTATTACATCCCAGCAGCAAAAATCAAAGGCTCAGGACAAACAGATGGCTTTACAAATCAGAGATCTCCAGGGTGGTGCCAGACCATGGCACCCTGCAGGACCATTTCACTTAGCCCGACCACCCGGTCCTTCTGACTTTCCCAATGATGTCTGCCGCTACCGTAAGCAAAAAGGCCATTGGAAGAATGAGTGCCTGAATAAACCTTGGGGGCCCCACTCTCAGCTAGTGCCCCTCCATTTCAGCCAGGTGCCCACTGAGCTCCACAGCCCGGACCAGCTCCTCTCCAGTCCCTCGAAGAAATCAGTATTAGGACAGCCGAGAAGACCCAGAGACTCAAGCCCCTTTTATTTTCTACCTTTTCTGATGCTACGATATCTGTTACTGTGGGAGAACAAACTGTTCCCTTTCTTGACGACACCGGTGCTTCTTTGTCTATGCTTAGCTTTGGTTTTGTTTCTAAGGTTCCTGTTTCTGGTAAAGTTATCACTGCTGTAGGTATTGGGGATCAGCCCATTGACCACCCCATTACACAGCTGCTTTCATTTACCTTGGGTCCTCTTACTGAGCAACATGCCTTTTTGCTGAGTCCTTGTGCCTCTGTAAATCTTTTGGGGCAAGACCTCCCCTGCAAATTGCGGGCAACTGTTCACTGTTCTCCAGATGGGGTCTTCCTCACGTTACCCCAGACCCAAATTCCTGCCTTGATGATGACACTAATGGAACAGGAACTCGAGCCCAATTCTTCCTTATTGCAACAGGAACTATTGGCTCACCTTCCTGAGTCCTTTTGGTCCCACTGCACAACCGATGGTGGGACTTCTCAAGGGTGCCATCCCAGTTTCTATCAAGTTTAAATCAAGAGTGTCTCCCCCATTGATCCCGCAATACCCGCTATCAGTTGCTGCCTCCAGAGGCATTGCTCCTGTAGTACAAAGTCTCCTAGAACAGGGTGTCCTTGTACCTACCCATTCTTGTTGTAATACCCCGATCCTTCCAGTCCAAAAGAAGAAGTGTACACCTGAGGGGTGGCCTGTTTATCGTTTTGTCCAAGATTTGCGTGCTTTTAACAATTTTGTGATTCTCTTGACAGCTGTGGTACCCAATCCCGCCACTGTACTTTCTCAAATACCTGCTTCTGCTTTTTATTTTTCCATGGTGGATCTCTGTAATGCTTTTTTTTTCTATACCAGTTCACCCTGACTCTCAATATTTATTAGCTTTTACTTACCAGGGTCAGTAATACACCTTTACCCGTCTGCCTCAAGGTTTCTGTGACTCGCCCACCATATATAGCCAGCTTCTCAAGTCTGACCTCAGTACAGTCCAGTTGTCTCATGATTCTGTGCTAGTCCAATACGTAGATGATTTGCTCCTCTGTTCTGATACCCTCCCTCATTGCCAGGTTGACTCGGTCACTCTTTTAAAACAACTTGCAGCACGGGGCCACAAAGCCTCCCGCTTTAAGCTCCAATTCTGTCAGACTTCTGTTACCTACCTGGGTTACACCGTTTCTCACGGTACCCGTCACCTGTCTCCCGATCGTCTTTCTGCTGTTCTTTCCCTCCCACGCCCACAGACTAAAGGCCAACTCTGTGGTTTTCTAGGTGCTGCCAACTACTGCTGACAGTGGATTCCTAATTATTCTGGACTTTCCAGACCTCTCACCCTTCTCACCTGTGATTCTTCCCCTGACCCGCTACCCTGGGAAGACATCCATGAATCTGCCTTCTGTCAACTCAAGCAAGCCCTTTCTTCTTCCCCAGCTCTCGGTCTGCCTCATTATTCTAAGCCTTTCACTCTCTTTTGCCATGAGCACCAAGGCACTGCCTCTGGTGCCTTGACTCAGCCTTTTGGACCCTCCCCACACCGTCCTATTGCTTACTTTAGTGCCTCCCTTGACCCAGTCACTTCTGGGTTTCCTCCTTGTCTCCATGCCGTTGCTGCCGCCGCTTTGCTGGTTTCTAAAACTGACAGCCTTGTCCTTGGGCACACCCTTACTGTTCCTGTCCCTCATGCTGTCCTCACCCTTCTCCAACGTGGCAGGACTCAGCACTTACCCCCTAGCCGTCTAACCTGCTATGACGTGGTTCTCCTGGCTGCAGACCACGTGACCCTTGTCCACTGCAATCCCCTCAGTCCTGCCTCTCTTTTTCCTTCACCCTCAGACGGCCAACCCCATGACTGCACTCAGCTTGTGGATTTGTTTCTCTTCACCATCCTGACCTTTCTGATACACCTCTGACTAACCCTGACCTCATTTTCTACATTGATGGCTCCTGGTTTCAAGATAATCACAGCATTCTCCGAGCTGGCTATGCTGTCTGTTCCGATCATACTGCTATTGAATCTGCTCCTCTTTCTGTTACTAGTGCTCAAGCTGCTAAATTCATTGCTCTCACCCGTGCCTGCCACCTTGCCGCTGCACAATCTGCTAATATCTATACAGACTTTCGCTATGCCCTTGGTGTCTGCCATTCTTTTGGACAGATCTGGAAACAGCGGGGTTTTCTTACTTCTGCTGGGACTCCCATCTTTCACTATTGACTTATTACTGCTCTCCTGGATGCTATTCTCCTTCCCTCCACCCTTGCTGTTCTATGGTGCAAAGCACACACTGCTATTGATGATCCTGTCTCTCTGGGAAATGATAGGATGGACGCCGTGGCTAAGACCGCCGCCCTGTCAGAACTCTCGGCTCCGGTCCTTCAGGCTGATCTCTACCTCTCTTCCCCTGTCTCCCCTGACCTTCCCTTTCTCCAGGATGCTGCCCCAGATGCCAAAAAGGACACCTGGATTTCTGTGAGCTGCTCTCTCCACTCTGACTCCTTGTGGCGGCACCCGTCTGGTTGCCTTGTAGCCTGCAGGGCCCTGCTATCCCTCTTGGCTTAAATGGCTCACTCAGTGGCCTGTTTGGCCAAAGGGGGGATGGTAGGCAAAGTTGACTGCCATTGGTATACCCCTGGTTTTTCCACCGTGGCTGCCCATTTTTGTCGCCAGTATCTGCAGTGTCAGCGACACAATCCTGGCCGACCACCCCGCCAGCCACATGCATTCCACAGACCCTTAGGTCTTCACCCCTTTTCCCATCTCCACATGGACTTCATTGAGTTGCCCAGGTCGGGACCCTGGAAGTATGTGTTAATCATTGTCTGCCTTTTTAGTGGCTGGCCTGAGGCATACCTTTGCCAATGGGCTAATGGCCAAAAAGCTTCTTTTTGACCTGCTGCCCCGCTTTGGTCTACCCCTTTCCCTGGACTCAGACCCTGGCTCCCATTTTGTTGGCCAGGTGGTCCAACACATTTTCAAGGTCCTTTTCATCCAATAACAGCTCCACACCCCAAATCATCCTCAGAGTGGGGGTAAAGTGCAATGGAAAAACTTTGATATTAAGCTTTGCTTGGTGAAGACTTGTGAACAAACTGGTCTAAAGTGGCCCAAAGCCCTCCCATTGGTACTTTTCCAAATCCAAAATTCTGTTCAGAGGTCCTCAGGTCTGACCCCTTTTGAGATTGTTATGGGTCAATCCATGAGGGGACTTGCTGCACCTTCCCCCCCAACACCTGAATCATCTCCATGATTCCTTATTAACCTACTGCCAAGGGCTCACCAAGGCCCTCAAGGTTATCTCGTTGCAGGTTAAGGCCACAGCACAACATCAGTCTCTAGATGGTGGCTCAGTTGTCAATCCGGTCCAACTGGGAGATTGGGTCCTAATTAAGGTCCACCAGAGGAAGAATTGCCTGCAGTCTCGGTGGAAGGGGCCTTTCCAGGTCCTGCTAACCACCTCAACTGCTGTTAAAGTTGCCGAGGTTTCTGCTTGGGTCCATACCTCCCACTGCAAGAACGTAACTGCCCCGACGGAATGGAAGGCTTCTCTCACCAGTGATACCTCCATGAAGATCCAGAGGGTTCCCTGCAAGTGAAGATCAGACAATGAAATCTTGAAGAGGTTCCTTGTGACTGAAGATCAGACAACAAAATCTCAGAAAATAGCCTGCATAGCTAGCCAAGTTTTACTTGAGGCTATGAACTTTGCTTCCATGTGTTGAATTGCCTTTAGTAATTTAGTATGAATAGCACTAACCCTTGGAAAGTCGCAGATAATTACGTAGATTTAGAAACTCCCCAGGGGGTAATGCTGTTCTGTATCCTTGTGGTCAGTATTTTATTGGTAGTAGTATGCTGAAGGCTGAAATTTTAGTCAAGGCTAGCCCCTTGAAGTTCCAAGGGATAGCAGTGTTTAGGATACCGCTTGAGTAGGCCTCAAGATGTTACCTTTTCTTTTACTCTGCTTCATGCTAAGAGTTTTAGTCAGGGCATGGGAGGAGAACAGTATTATGTTCCTGGGGCAGCGTATTGCTAGTGCAGGCAAACTTATGAACTGCTGGGTGTGCATACATGGGCCTACACACCCAGCCAGAGGAATCCCAATGCTTGGGGTACCGATTCCCCTTGAAGACTGGGGAAACAGTACCAATACTAGCTTTGTCAGATTTTCCTCTCACTCTAATAGAACACAGCAGTCGATCCCTGAATGGTGGAAAAAGACCCGAGACAGCTAACTGTCCTCTAGACTTGAGGCAGCCCTGTGTTATAGGTCCAATGGGAGTGGTAGGATGGGTGAAGCTGGTTACTCAGTGGGGCACTACCCTAAATGCCGGGTAACCTTTGATTATCATTCCCATAATACGTCTGGGATCCTGCTGAGAAACACGTCCTTTCAGTGTACCAGTGGGTCTCTCACAATCCATAGAACCCTGGAGGATACCCATAGTCTGGTAATGAACAGGTCCGAATTTTACATGCTGTTAGGTTCTATTTCTTGTAATCAATCAATATCTCAATGCAGACTGTTAGGGAGCCAATGTGCCCCTTCCTATACCTTACAGGTCAATCAGAAGTGTCGAATTGGAAGCATGACCTGTAGGGACCTCAGCACTATAGCAGCTCCAGGCTTGTTCTGGCTATGCGGAAATGATGCCTACAAGATTTTGCCATGGCATTGGGTCGGCACCTGTACCTTGGGGAGACTCGTCCCAGAGTTTGATCTACACCCAAGCCTCTCTTGGCATGAGGTGTCTAATATCCCACCTGGCTTGCCTAGACATAAGCGAGCTGTTGAAAACCCACTAGTTTGCCAACCCACAGGATTCCATCAATTTACTAGAGCATTTCTCCCTTGGTTGAGGATAGCTAAATTAGAAAGGACCATTGTAAACATTTTGGGAGTTATGAAGAAATTTTTTAATGCCAGTGTCGATGCTTTAGGAGCTCTTAATGATGAAATCACCCAGACAGGACAGGTGGCTACCGAAAATCGTATGGCTTTGTATTATCTCCTATCCGCCCAAGGAGGGGTATGTGTGGTTGTGAACCATACTTGCTGCACCTGGATCGATCAGCGTCAATGAGTGGAAAAAGACCTCTGCACTATTAAGAGACAGTTGCAGGTGATCCATGCAGTTGCAAAGGAGAAACCCTTCGATTGGTGAGGGTGGCTACCAGATACAGGGCAATGGTGGAAATCCCTGCTAAAATGGCGTATTCTGAGTTTATTACGCATTTTTGCTATTTTCATTATTATCGAAATGACTCTGTGTAGCTTACGCTGGTGTTTATCGAAAACTGCCCAGAGTGTTTCTAGGCTCTCTAAGACTGAGCTGCAGACGATGGTGCTCAAGGAGGTGGCCTATAAGTGTGAACGACAAGAAAATGTCAAAGGCTTTATGAATATAGAGGTGTAAGCACAAGTGTTTACAAGGGGGGAATGATGAGGAATGGAAAAGTACTGAAAGGAGTGTATACGTGTCGGGACAGGATGGGAGATGTGGGTGAAGGCCGAGTGGGAACAACACAGCGGCCTTCAGGATAAGCTTATCAGAAAACAGCTTGAGAAAATGTGCCTGGTTCAGGAAGACACCAGGATGAGTCACTGTCAGACTGCCAAGAGTATGTTACGGGGTGGGCAGATCTGTATGTGACTTATCAGTATATAAAGAAGTCTGTGCTTTGCTTTTGTTGAGAATTAGCTGCCCCTTGCTTTTTCTCTTGTGGCCATGCAAAATAAAGCGCTTCTGATAGCCAAACAGTAATCCTGTCTGAATTTCCACATCAGGGCAACACAACAAACTTGTTCTCTGGTGTGGCATCACATCAGATCAATCATTGTAAAGTCAAAACTGATGTCATAAAGTTGAAACAGGGTCTCAATTTATAAACGTTCTAAGTGCGAAATGTTGTAAGTCGAGGACTACCTGTACGCAAAAATTGTAGACCTGGACTCACTTACTGACTCCTACCACATGTTTAAGAACTATCACACCTTGATCAAAGGTTCTCTGGAATACTCCTATGCCAACAACAACTTTCTGAATACCAAAATCCATATCCAGGATGTTACCCTGCAAATCACCAAACACAGAAAATCCACAGACCACCATACCTATGTCCTTGCAGGACCAGCAATTATCCAAAGCACATAAAAAAAAGCTGTAGTTTATAGTCAGGCTCTCAGTTACCACCACATCTGCTCTTAGGAGAATGTTTATGATGCCTCCTGGCCAGCCTAAAAAACTGCCTTTAAACAACAAGGCCACTGCAGTATAGAAATACACTGTACATTTGAAAGCTCAATCCAAATACCCTGCAGTAACCTACTACAAAACAAAAAGAAACCACTGTGAGACCGCACACCCCCGGGGGTCACCTGCCACCCCATGCTGGAAATGGTCCGAATTGTCAAACTACAGCCTAGACTTGACAAAGATCAGATCTTGAGAGGAATATGCGCAGCAGCTCTGCTTCTGACTTTCAAACAACCCCCTAACCTTGCCCAGCTCATCATCAGAAGCAAATTCCCCACTACCCAACAGACATCCAGTTGGACAAAGCCTTGCTTGTCAACACATCTGCACAGTCAATACCCCCCCAACACAACAAAACCGTCAGAATCTGTGGTTCCTGCACATGCCTTTCTTGAAATGTGATGCACCTAATCCAATGCATCAGATGCCCTCATAGCAACTATGTGGGTGAAACTAAATAGTAACTGCATACCAGAATGAACTCTCATAGAAAAAAATATAAGGGACAGAGACACACATATACCCTTAGGAGTACATTTTTCACAGAACTACTTCGTCTCTGCCCTCCCTATCTTTGTACTCAAGAGAAATCTACCTGACACCTTTAAAAGGCAAACCGGGGAACAAAAATTCATAAGCTGGCTGGACAGTAAGAACACAGGATTTAACATAGATTTTTTTTTACGGCACTTCATAATTTATCCAAATCCTGAAATCTTTCCACACTTAAAAAGCAAGAATGACCCTTGTCCCTTTTGATAGGCCTTGATCTTCCAGTAATCGGCTGCTTTTCTTCTACTAATTGTTTGTTGGCTGCCCCTTGCAATTTCTATCTCTCCCCACCTCCTACAACAATTTTTTACTATGCTGTGCTTGGCTGGTACTGGTCAAACCTGATGAAGAATGTCTTGTGGTCAAAAGCTTGTCTAACTCTATCCCAACTACGTGGTTGCTTAATAAAAGCTACCACCCTAAGAAATCCTTGCCTCTCACACAAAAACAACATTTTGTACTGGTTGTAATGATGATGCCAAGGTAAGGCAATCGTGACACAAGTACCATCTCTCAGATGACTGGTGGTGTTGTTTGTCTCCACTTCAGAAGAAGCTGCTTGCTTGTGTTTCCCAGCTTTTCCAGGGAGAGAGATTTTCAGCCAAAAAGCACAACCTATGCATCAGCATTTCCCTTACTGATGTTAATAGGAGAAGACTAGTGCCAAAATAAGAATCTGAGCCTGCACTGTGGGGCTTCTCCCATCTCACCCTCTATAGCTAATGAAACCAGGAGTAGGTGTATCTGATAGAGAGAAGACGACTGCTAGAAGAACTGCCCAAGAATCAAAACCTCCATTTCCTGGGAAATTCTGTGGTTAGTTTGCGTTTTGAATTGGGAAAAAGCAAAATGGAATTTTCCAGCGGGGTGCAAATGAAAGATAAGGTGCAGGATTGATTGGAAGATTGTATTTTGCTAAAATTGAAACACCTTGTTCCCACTTCTGGTCTCCACTTCAGAATGTTTAAAATATATTTCTAAAAAATAAACGTAGGACTCATCAGGATAAGACATCTCTACAGTGTCTAGTAGGTTCTGTTCTGACTTTATTGAAATGTTTTATGTTGATTTTTTTTTTTGCCTAAACAAAATCATTTCATTAGAGTTTACATTCTCAAACATGTCCCAGCTTTGATCTAATGGGATTTTCTAATGGAAAATTTTCAGCTTTTCTAAAATCCCACAAAAAAATGTTTGACTGTCCAGGAGCTGGTAAGGACATGCCTTTTATCTTGGGCCAGAGGATATGATATGTGAATGACTGAGGCATCAAGAATTCCTGACAGCCTAGTAGATTTAAAACACATAGACCTAACATGTACATCTATCATGGAGACTTGGGGATATGTAAGCATTGTAAATTCAACTCTTTTCTATTTATGGATTGTTCCTATCTCAAAGTCTAAAGTCATTGCAATGGTCTAAGAGTATCAGAAATAATTAATAGCAGCAAATGTATGTCTTCAGCTATCTTTCAAAATAGGTCTTTTGAATTTCACAGACCTGGCAGCCAGATTCGTGCCATCACCCTTGCTGCTCTGTCTTCCCTTGAGACTCCCTTTTGGGATTATCCAGCACTTAACCTTCTTTCTGTTGCCTAAGGTTGTGTTGATGAAATATGTATTATAACAGAAGAAAACAGTGTAGATCTATTAGAGCTGCTTTTAAGGAAATGTGTTCCAAGAGCGATTATGATACTCACTGTTCCTGATCTATTTAAAACTTGGTTTTGGTTCTTATCCCCACCTCCCTTCCCTCCCTCATGCCCTGGGCACATCTACATGAGAAGTTTTACTGTGCATTAGAGCTACTTACTGCACAGTAAGCATCGATGTCTACACATGCAGATGCTAACTGCACAGTAATTGGCTTGAATTGCGAGTAAATTTGCCACCTGCAAAAGCAAGTAGCAAATTTACTCTAGATTACTTACCATGCAGTACCGCACATGCAGACACCTGATGGGAGGCAAATGTGCTCCTGGGCAGCAGCGGGTAGGAGATTGCTCCCTTCCCCCAGGAGCTGCCAGCTGCCAGGGGGGGCTCTACCACTTGGAGCCTGTGCAGAGACAATGTCCCCCTGTCCCAGCAGTAGGGAGCTCCCAGCCCCAGCTCCTGATCACAGGGCCCATGGTTGGGGGGCTGGGAGATCCTTTCTTTCCCAGCCCAAGCCCTGCAACCATGGGACCTGGGCTAGGAGATCCTTCCCTCCCAGCACCAGCTCCATAGTCATGGGTCCAGCCCTGGGAGATTCTTCTCTCTCAGCCTGAGCCCTGCAATCTCGGGGCTTGGGCTGCAAGATCCTTCTCTTCTAGCACCAGCTCTGTGGTCATGACGCCAGCACTGGGAAAGAAGGATTTCCCAGCACTCGCCCCATGATAGCAGAGCTGGCACTTGGAGAAAAGGATGTCCCAGTTTAGGTCCTGTGACCACAGGGCTTGGGCTGGGAGAGAAGAATCTCCCAGCCCTGGCCCCACAACTGCAGAGCTGGCCCTCTGGGGTAAGGATCTCCCAGCCTGGGCCCTGCAATCATGGAGCCAGGGCTGGAAGCTCTCTGCTGCTGGGTCAGGGGGATGTTGTCCCTGCCCAGGCTCCGGTGGCAGAGCCTGCCCTGGCAGCAGGCACCTCCCGGGCCCAGGGAGTAATGTTCCATCCTCTGCCAAGAGACAGCTGTCTCTTGGACCCTGCTAGCACCCAGGGGGAGCCTAGAGCTCCCCTGGGCTACTGCAGGGGCCTGTTTCAGGGCCCCAAGGAGCAGGAGCAGTCTGCTGCTGGGAGTAGCAAATCTGGTTCCACATCCCTGCATGTGTAAACACATGCCCAGGAGACTTTACTTTCAAGTAATTTACTCAAGAGTAAATTGCTCCCAGATTATTTTCATGTGTAGATGTGCCCTCTGTGGTACATTTAAGAGGCATTTGAACACATTCTCTGAGAGAGGGTTGCTGTTTGCCTTTTAAAAGGCAACCAGAGGAAGAAGTAGGGATGACATGAATGCCCTCTTCTTATACTAGCCTAACGTTGATAGCACTCAGGAAATGGGAGACTTGGATTCAATGTCTTCTTCACACCCAAATTCCAGGCCCCACAGAGAGTGCCCCACCCCAACAGGCTGTAGAGCAGAGGTTCTCAATTTTTTTTAAAGTCAAGTCACCCTTGTTTGATTTGAGGCGCCCTTTGGAAAATGCCAGCTCTTAGTTCACATTCATTTTTTGACTACAGAAAAATTCTAGAACAATTTTTCCATTGCAGAGAAGTCAAAGTCCACAACAGGTCTGAATGTTCTTAACACTGTGGATTCCTCTTTGAAATCTCTGGGTTTATCTTGGGAATCATGTTTGCACACCTCACAGTGCTAAGAGATTGCATAGCTTCTTGTGGCACCCCTGAAAGGCTCTCAAGCCTTTGCAGCACCCTGGCTGAGAATCACTGCTATAAGCTATCCCATGTCAGAGTAGCCTCTGCTCCTCCTGTTGAAGTTGTGCCACAGAGTGGCAAGGAATGCAAGAGGTAGTGGGGCCAGAAGGGGAGAGAATGAGTGGGGAAGTCTGATTCTGTATCCTGCTGTTTAAGTGACCCATTTGGGAGAGAGGGATCCTGGGCTTTGGTCCCTGTTTCTACAACTGCATTTTATACAAGCCCACTCCCCCTAGAAACAAACTTTAGAGCTGACACTGAAATGCAGCTCTGTTTCCCCCTCTACTTCAGCCCAAATCCAGAGGCTACAGAGCCTAAATCTCTCTTACACTCACTCTTCTGCAAGGTGGGACATGTGGGATTAGTCTCAGGGAGCCTAGAAAACAGATTTTCCAGTTCCTGAGGGACAGCTGTAACTGCTCAGGTAACAATATAGACTGTCACTAGCGGTACTTTCTTTTCTGGGGTCTTGTTACATAGTACTTTTGGATGGCTCCTGGAGCTCTTAACCCCTGGATTGTCCACACATTAACACCTTCAAGTGGTTTTAAACACTCATTATGTGGTTCAAAGTTATGCCACTCCAGGGCAGGATTATCACCAATCCTCAGTACCCAGCTCCTGTTCCATCAAGGTGTGGCCACTCCCCGCAGATGTGCCACCCAAGTTGAAGACCTCCAGTTTCCCAGGATCCCTTACACTGCCACCCATAGAGCAGGGATAGAAGAAGCCTGTCCTGGTTTACCATCCCTCTAGTGGCAACTCACAGCTATAGTTCTTAGTCGTACCCCTACTGTCTAGTGGCAAGTCACAGCTGTGCAAGTGGGGGACAGTCAAAAAAGGTGTCTAGACTAAAGGTGTGACTGCTCCAAACTCCAAGCTAGCACTAAGACCTATCAGCTTTTGTGCGTCTCACTGCATAAGGTTCACATTCACATTCACATAAGGTATAACAGGGCCCCTGGTCATATTTGCAAATAACCAGCATTTTTTGAGGGACCATTGAGGTGGATTCAGAGCATACTAACCATGCCAAGCTCCTCCAAGGACAAAGGGGCCCCTCAGCCTAGATGCTTCATTCTGATTAGACATTAGGGTTGTGTGAGGCTTCGAACCATGCTTCAGATCCGGAAAAGCTTTGGACGATTTGGCATCTGGAGCAGCATATCCAGATCAAAGTGCTGGCTTCTTTAAGTTTTCTGAACTGGTTTGGAGCTTCCAGACTGCTTCATAAAAGCTTTAGCGCCACCTTGGAGATCCAGCCATAGGTTATAATGGGGAATCAATGAAATGTCTATAACTTAGTTGTTTTTTGTCTGATTTGGATGAAACTTGAAGGGTGGTAGCCTCTGCTGAGAGCATGAAGCCTGCCAAGTTTTAAAAAGATCGGTGCAGAGGTTCGGGGGGAAATTGCACCCCAAATTCTTGAAAGCAAAATTCATGTCACGTGTATGTGTTACACCACTGGTGGGGTCAAAACTTCAGGGGTGGTAGCCCCTGGTGAGGCCACAAAGCCTGCCAAGTTTCAAGGAGATAGGTGCAGGGGCTAGGGGGGGACTGCACCTCAAGCTGATGACAGGCAAATCTCGTGCCATGGGTGCTTGGGCAACTGACTGTGTCTGTCTTGGGGCAGTTGATTGCATTGATTATTTCCTCTCCTTAGTCTGTGGTTTTGTAGGTGTTAATTAGATGTAAACGAGTAAATTAGCAAGGATTAACACCCACAAAAACACAGATTAAGGAGAGGAAATAATCAATACAGACAATCAACTGCCCCAAGACAGACACAGTCAGTTGCACAAGCACCCATGGCACGAGATTTGTCTGTCAGCAGCTAGAGGTGCAGGGCCCCATGGGTCCATCACCTTCCCATGGATGGGGGTGCCCAGGCCACCACAGGCCCTTCACGCTCCCATGAACCCCCCTGTACCTATCTCCTTGACAGGTGGCAGGCTTCGTGGCCACAGCAGGGGCTACCATCCCTGCAGCTTTCATCCTGCTGCACCTTAACACACACAGTATCACCCATGTCACGAGATTTGCTTGTCTGCAGCTTGAGGTGCAGTTCCCCCCAAATCCCTGCACCTATCTCCTTGAAACCTGTCAGGCTTCAAGGCCTGAGCAGGGGCCACCACTCCTGCAATTTTCAGCCCACTGAGCCTTAACACACAAAGGGTCATCTGTGTCATGATTTTTGCCTGTCAGCAGTTTGAGATGCAATTCCCCCCAGACCCCTGCACTGATCTTGAAACTTGGCAGGCTTTGTGGCCTCACTAGGGGCTATGACCCCTGCAGCTTTCACCCTCCTGTGGTGTAACACATACACATGACATGTTTTGCTTTCATGAATTTGGGGTGCAGTCCCCCATGAACCTCTGCACCAATCTTCTTGAAACTTGGCAGGCTTCATGCTCTGAGTGGAGGCTACCACATCTGCAAATGTTATCCAAATCAGACACAAAACCCCAAAGTTATAGATATTTCATTGATTCCCCATTATACCCTATGACCAAATCACTTTGGCTGGATTGAAGCAGGAACCTGGTCTGGAGCTCTGGATCAGATTGCTGGCATTTGAAGCGGCTGGATCCAAAGCTGGATTGAATAGCTGCCTACTCACACAGGCCTATTAGATATACGTAGGAGTTAGGTGCATTAGTGACACATTGCACATGAGCTTGGCGGTGTGCCCCCTGCAAAACGTGCTACCAGTGGCACCTGCAGGCAGTTGCTGCTCACCACCCTACCACCTCTGCCGCTGACACCACTGGCAGTGTCTGCAGGTGGTTCCCAGTCACCACTGGCTGCCACCGACACTGCCAGCGGCGTCTGTGGGTGATTGCCAACTACTGTTTGGCACTCACAACCCTCCCCCCAATGCTGACAGCCACCTTTGGGAGCTCTCCATGCCCCACCTGGCTCCAGGGGCACACAGCATTCATATTTTCATAGTAGCTAGGGTCAGGAGCAACCTGAATAGATCATCTAGCCTGACCCCCTACCACAGGCAGGAATGAATGCTGGGTTTACAACACTCCAAACAGGTGATCATCCAACCTCCTCTTGAATTTGCCCAAGGTAGGGGAGAGGACCACTTCCCTGGGAGGTTGGTTCCAGATTTTGGCCACCCTAACTGTAAAATATTGCCTTCTGATATCTAACCTAAACCTGTTCTCCATCAGCTTATTACCATTGTTCCTTGTCACCCCAGGTGGTACTGGGGAGAAAAGGGCTCTACCTATTTGTGTTGATCTCCCCTGATGAGTTTGTAGGCAGCCACCAGGTCCCCCCCCCCAGCCTCCTCTTGGTGAGGCTGAACAGGTTCAGGTCCTTCAGTCTCTCCTCATAAGGCCTGTCCTGCTGCCCTCTCACCAAGCGGGTAGCCTTCTTCTGAAACCTCTCCAGGCTGGCCACATCCCTCTTGAAGTGTGGTGTCCACTACTGGATGCAATACTTCAATTGCAGCCTGACCAAAGTCTCATAGAGGGGGAGTATCACCTCTCTGGACTGGCTTGAGATGCACCTTTGGTTGCATGACAAGGTATGGCTGGCCTTGCTGGCTGCGGTCTGGCATTGGCGGCTCATGTTCATCTTGGAGTCAGTAATGACTCCAGGATCCCACTCTGCCTCTGTGCTTTCAAGTAGGGAACTCCCCAGTCTGTATGTATGCTGTGGATTCCTTCTCCCCAGGTGCAGCACCCTGCATTTGTCTGTGTTGAACCCCTTCCTGTTCTCATCTGCTCACTTTTGTAGTATGTCTAAATCTAGTTGCAGCTTCTCTCTCCCTTCAAGTGTGTCCCCCTCGCCCCCACATCTTAGTGTTATTAGCAAACTTGGACAGCGTGCTTTCCACCCCCTTGTCCAAGTCACTGATGAAGATGTTAAACAGGGCTGGCCTGAGGACTGAGTCCTGGAGTACCCCACTGCTTACATCTCACCTGTTTGAGTACAACCCATCCACCACTACTCTCTGGATGTACCCCATCAGTCAATTTTTTACCCTTCCAACTGGGTAGGTATGGTTAGGTACATGCAGAGAAACAGACTAGTAGGCATGTGAGAAAATTCCTGAGCCAGGTGGTTTTAGGTGCTTCTATATTTAAGTAGATGCTGGGTGAGGATTTTTAGATCACAGGTGGACTTCAAGCAGCCAAGTCCAAACTTAAGGCCTGTTTTAGGTGCCCTTGTCTTCTTTTGGATCTGGTTATAGTCTTTTCACCTTCTCCCCCAGGAATAATGCAACATGCAATTAAACTGAAAGATGGCAAACTGAAAGATAGCAAAAAGAAACATTTCCATAGAACATGGACTTTGCATGAGTAGCTGTATGTCATTGAGAAGCTTTAAACACCTCTCAGTAAGGGGCTGAGCACTTTCAGGAGTAACAGAATATCCAGAGTTGTAGAGCAATAAGGCAGGGGAGATACTATGAGGTGGTTTTTGGCCCAGGTGGTTTTACATACCTGGCAGGGGCAATACCTGTCTTCTCAGCCTTGAATGACTCAGTGTAGTTAGAGAGTAAATACCTGTCTCTTGCACTGAAGGCTGGGTGACCCCTGTGAGAGCCTCCAAATGCAAGTATTTTGGCTACACAATTTATAGTGTTGGGAGATTGCTCTCAGTTTTTCCCTCCAGCTTGTTCCTTCCGGCTTTTGGCTAGGGACAAGACTATTGGGCATTTGAACTCCAAGGCCTCCAGGTTTGGGGCTTGCACTTGGGATGCCTGCCATGGATTTGGGAGTACCTGAAGCCCCAGACTGATGTGCTGGTGCTAGCGATTGAGTTCTGTTCAGTTGATAGAATTCAGAACTGATTTGGATGATTTGTGCCCTCTCCCCCCAAAAAAATGTTGCATCCAACCACAGCTTCAGCCAAGTTCTACCCACTGAGGTCTAGAAAGACTTTTTTCCCTTGGGCAGATTACCCCATAACTGGTGATGGTAGCTTTCTTGCACTTCCTTCTAAAGCCTCAGCTACTGGCCAGTGATTGCCCTGAGCTAGCCATTGTTCCAACCCAGTATGGCATTTCCCATTTTAACTGCTCTGTTTAGCGCTTTGTTTTTTTCTGTGAGAGTAGCGTCGTTTTCAAACACCAGGACTTGTAGAACGTGTCACCCTAACCATAAAGCAAAAAGTAAATTCTGTAACAGAACCAGATGAAGCGGGATAATAACTGACCCCACTGAGCCTTCACAAAGACCTACTTGTTTTGCTTGCCACTGGGCATGTCTACATGTTCATTAATGCACTGTGGTTACTGTGCACTAAGTTTAGTACTTGGTTAACCAAATACTAAATCAATGCACATTAACTTGCGCTACAGCATAGTATTGCTAGAGCACACGTTTTTAGTCATGCTTATTGTGAAGTAGCCTAATACTACTGCACCATAGCATATTAGCACAGTTCTTGCCTGGCGTGCTATGGTGCGGTGTTATTAGGCTACTGCACAGTTAGCGTTTTGTGTAGACTTGCCCACTGTGTACTAATGATAACATAAAAATGTGTGTTAATCAGTCATTGATTAAGTACCCTAAATGTCAGTGACACTTACTGTTACTTTTTCAGCCTCTTTTCTCGGTCCTTTTGCTGCCAGGCCTACAAACTCATAATGAGACACAGCCTTTCTGAATCTTAGCAAGCAGTACTATGTACTGAATTTCCTCCAACCTGCTTAGTCTCTGTAAAGAACCTTGGAGTTTATGGGGACCTTGGTACTTTTCCTAGGAGATAAACTTATTTCCCCACCATTTGTGTACAATTAATAGCATGGTCCCATAAATCAAATGACCTCTAGTGCATCTGAAAAGCAACAGAGATATTTACCTTGGCATGAATGCACTTAATTAAAATACTGCAGCAAAATAATACTTATTACAACTTACAGATAAAGCAGAAATGGTTTGCTTTCTATCCAAATAAATGAACAAACAGTCCAAATCCCCAGAGCGAAAGAATGAAATAGAATTAAGATGCTTGCAATCATTTTTCCTCTAAAATAATCATTTCTGGCCGCTGTATCACAGGTGCTTCCGCTTTTCAATTTATTTCTTAATTACATTTTCCTTTTAGAATTTTCCCTCTGACTTCAAGTGCCATAATTCATCTATCTCTCTTCCTTCCTTTCTAAAAGTTTCCTTAGACTCCAAGGTAAACATTAGCAGTTGAGCAAGCCAGGAAAGCAAAAAGACCCTGATCTAAATGGAAAATGGCATCTCTTTTTATCTCAGTTCAAACATTAACAAATGGAAGAGTTTTTCGAAAGGCAAGCATGCAGAATGCTCTCAGAATATCTGCAGCATCCTTGGATTAAGTCTCATGTATCATCTAGTTCAAATGCCTTCCAATGACTAGGAATCATAATGCTGAGCACGTGCCCAGCATTTACCATGCCTGCAACACACAGGCATATATTAACTAATTAGTCTGCTTTATACAAAGTTTAGGGCCCAATCTTGCAGCTCCCCAGAAAGCATATATAGTGCCTTCTCAGTGAACCCAGCGGGACTACTCCTAGTAGTGAGAAAGCAGAGGAAGAACGGTCTAGCCTTTTGCAGCTGTCCAAAGGACTTAAACATTTGACATTTAAACAAGTGTCACATTTCTGATTGATAATATATGTCATCTGCTATACTGATTTACCTGAGCACCTACAGCAAGTGCACATCTATAGTAGAATAGCCATAATACAGCAATACGTAGAACATAGGCAGAAAGCGGTACGTTTGTTGCGAAATTGGCACCTTCCTGAAAAAATTTTGTGCAAGATCCGTGTTGAAATCAGTGGGGTTTCATGTGGAGCCACAATCAACCCACCTGGGGAAGCTTTTAGAATCAGGGCCCTAATTCGCCCAGTGTAAGGTCTGACCCAAAGCCTTTGGGAGCCTTCCTATTGGCTTCAGGTCATATTTGCTGAATGGCTAATGGGGCTGCTGTTGATATCAAGGGAAGCCCGATTGCATGCACCTTATTGGGGAAATTTGAATACAAGCTTCTAGGCTTCAACAGCTGCCTTCTGAGAACTGTTCAGTGACATTCTTTAAAGCCTTGGCAAAGCAGCATTGTCAAGAGGCCCGTCATAACGTGTTAGCAACATTCTTGTCCTGTTTGTGTCTTGGAGGCACTGTTCTCAGTTGATACATATTTTTGCTAATAGCATCTGAAAGAGTATTAGGAGTGACTTTTGTATTTTTGTCAGCAAAAATTAAAAATTAACCTGATATGAAAACTACTAATCCATGAGGACTTGGATGTTTCATTTGTACAGAGAACTTTTTATTGCCTGCTCCAACTCACAAACTTGCCTACAAGTAGCAGGAGATAAGTAGCATAACTGGATGCCCTCAATTTGGGTACCACACTTACACAGATGCCATGGTAATTTTATTGGACCCAAGGGGATGGTTATGGACATGTGCTTGGGTTTAGCTTAAAGGTCACATGAGGCAAGGCCAGTTCATCCTCACACTGTGTTTGTAGCCAGGAAAGGCAGCTGGTAGCTTGTGAGCACCCAGCAAAGAAGGAATGGAATAGTAAGACTATTATCTCAGTTTTTTCCTTTCAAGTGATCAGGCTCATTAACATAATAAAGTTCAGCCAAACTTGTATTTAACTTGGGCTGTGACTACTTTTTTCCCCAGACCTGCTAAAGAGCATGTGAAACCCTTGTCTGCCTTCTCTCTGAACAAGCCAACGTGGTCCAATAAGGGACAGTATCTCACTGCACACATCTTGCTTCTCTCAAGAACTAGCTCAGCTGTCCAGATGAATCTTGTAAATGGCCACAAAAAAGCCTTTAGTAAGGAGGACAGTACTGGAGTATGTAGGAGAGGAAATGCCTTTTTGTAAGAGTCCCTGGAGAATATTCGGTTAGGTTTTCCCAGCAAAGGTTAGACGCGTTTTTCACCTCCAGTTTTCCCAGAAAGTTTGATAGAAGTAATGACTCACTAGTTCTATTTGGTGTCCCTCTATCCTACCTTCCTCTCCCTAGTTCTTCCTTCACTAGCTCTCCATCTAACAGGTTTTACCTTGTATGTCACTATCCATTTGTAACATTTCTTCCTTCCTATTCTTTCATCTCCTTTTCTTTGCACTTCCCCACCATTCTCCTCCCTCTTCCTGACTTTCTCCTTTCTTTCTCCTTTTCCTTAGCCTTAAAAGATTTCTCTGCAGTGAATCCTCCTTGCAGGGCAGTAGCAGGAAAGACACCGTATAACAGCACCGAAGGAAGGTGTGTTCAAAGTGCTCCTAAAAAAGACACGGGTACCTGGCCATGACTGTGCTGTTAGAGTGAGTGGTTTTGTCTTCGTCCTTGCCCACACGAGTATTTTTCTTCAAACTTCCCACCACAGTTCTTCTGGCAGTGACAAGAGAGAGTCTAGAAACAGATGTTTCCAGGGACAGCTCCAGGATTGATAAAGGACCTGCAGGAGCAGCCATGCTCACTGCAGGGGTGACTACACCTCTGCTCCCAACCTAGTCCCTACCCAAAGGGCAGGCAATTATTTTGGGTGGAGGACCACATGACAGGCATTCAGGGGAAGATAGATATTAATTTTCTAAATTTTTAGGGGCCCCGCAGGCTGGATAGAATTGTCTGGAAGGCCTCATCCAGCCTGCGGGCCACATTTTGCCCACCCCTGCCCTACTCCAACCTGCCCAGGGTGGTGGGAGAACATGCATAGGTCTGGGCAGTGTTCTTCCACCATAAAGTGAATAGATGTCCACTGCAAAAAAGCAGCAAAATTTATTAGTACCTTGTATCCTGGCCACATAGTTGCACAATAAAAGGCGTAGACATCTATTTTGTTGCATCTATGCTGTTGATTTTTGCTACCATACATTTTTTATAGTAGCACAAAGGCAATGAAAGGTGACACCTGTTTCTACCCTTAGCGAATCAGTTATGAACAGACTATACTAGTTTTTTGACTACTCTGTTTCAGGAAAGCTAATTTTCAGCAAGTCTACACAACAGTAATTTAGATAGTCAATAACTGGTCTTTAATAGTGTTCATACCACACCATTAAACTGCACTCATAGGACAATGGTAGGGAAGTTGAAGAAAACTGTTAGGAGAGTCAGAGTCATAGTGGGTGGCCAGCAGGGGAGATCATGCTCAGGGGCAATCAGCATGGGTTCATCAAAGGCAGGTCCTGCCTGACCAACCAGATTGCCTTTTATGACCAAATACCTAAATCCTTGGATAATGGTGTCGCCGTGGACGTAGTCTTTCTAGACTTTAAGAAGGCCTTTGGCACTATCTCTCACCCCATCCTCATCAATAAATTAAGCGACTGTGGTATTGATGCCTACACAGTTGAATGGGGAAAAAATTAACCGATGGGGAGCACCCAGAGAGTAGTGGTGGATGGGTTGTACTCAACCTGGTGAGATGTGAGCAGTGGGGTACCCCAGGGCTCCGGCCCGCCCTGTTTAACATCTTCATCAGCGACTTGGACAAGGGGGTGGAAAGCACGCTGTCCAAGTTTGATGATGACACTTAGATGTGGGGCGAGGTGGACACACTTGAAGGGAGAGAGAAGCTGCAACTAGATTTAGACACACTACAAAAGCGGGCAGATGAGAATAGGATGGGGTTCAACACAGACAAATGCAGGGTGCTGCACCTGGGGAGAAGGAATCCACAGCATACATACAGGCTAGGGAATTCCCTACTTGAAAGCACAGAGGCGGAGTGGGATCTTGGAGTCATTATTGACTCCAAGATGAACATGAGCCGCCAACGCCAAACCGCAGCCAGCAAGGCCAGCCATACCTTGTCATGCATCCAAAGTTGCATCTCAAGCCGGTCCAGAGAGGTGATACTCCCCCTCTGTGTGACATTGGTCAGGCCGCAATTGGAGTACTGCATCCAGTACCGGGCACCACACTTCAGGAGGGATGTGGCCAGCCTGGAGAGGGTTCAGAGGAGGGCCACCCGCTTGGTGAGAGGGCAGCAGGACACGACCTCTGAGGAGAGACTGAAGGACCTGAACCTGTTCAGCCTCACCAAGAGGAGGCTGGGGGGGGGACCTGGTGGCTGCCTACAAACTCATCAGGGGAGTTCAAAAGCAAATAGGTAGAGCCCTTTTCTCCCCAGCACCACCTGGGGTGATGAGAAACAATGGTAATAAGCTGATGGAGAATAGGTTTAGGTTTCATAGATTTCATAGACATTAGGGCTGGAAGGGACCTCGGGAGATCATCGAGTCCAGCCCCCCGCCCAAAGGGCAGGAAGTCAGCTGGGGTCATAGGATCCCAGCAAGATAAGCATCCAATTTACTCTTGAAGGCGTTCAATGTAGGTGCTTGAACCACCTCCGCTGGCAGACTGTTCCAGACCTTGGGGGCTTGGACAGTAAAGAAATTCTTCCTTATGTCCAGCCTGAAACGGTCTTGCAGGAGTTTGTGACCGTTCGACCTCGTCATCCCTTGGGGCGCTTTGGTGAACAGATGTTCCCCCAGATCCTGGTGGTCACCCCTGATAAACTTATAGGTGGCCATCAGATCACCCCTGAGCCTGCGCTTTTCCAGGCTAAAGAGTCCCATGGCTCTCAGCCTGTCATCGTAAGATCTGTTTTCCTGACCTCTGATCATGCGCGTAGCTCTCCTCTGGACTCTCTCAAGCTTCTCCACATCCTTTTTGAATTGTGGAGCCCAAAACTGGATGCAGTACTCCAGCTGCGGCCTCACCAAGGCCGAGTACAAGGGGAGAATGACGTCCCGGGATTTGCTCGACAAGCATCTATGGATGCACGCCAGCATTTTGGTCGCTTTACTAGCCTCAGCATCGCATTGCAGGCTCATGTTCATCTTGTGGTCAATGATGACCCCCAAGTCTCTTTCTTCTGTAGTGCTATCCAACGTAGCACTGCCAAGCCTATAAGGGTGCTGCAGGTTTTTCCTCCCAAGGTGGAGAACCTTGCATTTATCGGTGTTAAACACCATCAGGTTCTCGTCCGCCCATTTGCTGAGCTTGTCCAGATCAGCCTGGATCACTCGCCTATCTTCTGGCATGGATGCTTTGCTCCAAAGTTTGGTGTCATCGGCGAACTTGGCCAGTCCACTCCTGACTCCAGTGTCCACATCATTAATGAAGATGTTGAACAGTATGGGTCCCAGGACAGAGCCTTGAGGGACCCCACTGGTCACGGGGCACCATGATGAGTGACTGCCATCAATCACAACCCTCTGGGTCTGACCACGGAGCCAATTTCCCAGCCAGTGGATTGTGGTGGAGCCAAGGCCACAACTGGCCAGTTTGGCCAAGAGGTGATCATGGGATACCAGATCAAAAGCTTTTTTGAAGTCAAGATATATGACATCAATCTCTTCTCCCTTGTCCAGGTGATAGGTTACCTGGTCATAGAAGGAAATGAGATTGGTCAAACAAGACCTACCCGCAACAAACCTGTGCTGGCTGTCCCTTAGGATGTTAGCCTGGGCCAGTCCATCAAGGATGGCCTCCTTAATAAACTTTAATTACATGCGTTGAGCAATGTTAGAGATCAGAAGGCAATATTTTACACTTAGGGTGGCTAAAACCTCGAACCAACTTCCCAGGGAAGTAGTCCTCGCCCCTACCTTGGGCATATTCAAGAGGAGGTTGGATGATCTCCTGTCTGGGTCTTGTGAACCCGGCATTCATTCCTGCCTCTGACAGGGGGTCAGGCTAGATGATCTGTTGAGGTCCCTCCTGACCCTAGCTACTATGAAACTAGTCTCTAACATCCAGTCTCTAATAGCTATAGGTGAGATTCAGTTGATGTTTATACCCATATAAATTCATTATGGTTCCACTGACTTTGGGACACTGGAACAAATATGTTTCCTTGATCAAAATGTGCCATGGGCTCTTTGACAACCACAGCTCACCCAGGCTTTGGTTTGAGTACTTTTACAGAGTATCAGCATGTCTCAAGTTAGTGGAAGAATAAACTCTTCCTTTTATAGGGTAGAGCTGGTGGTTTACAATAGACAGGTCTAGAGAAGACTTGTACCAGCTGGGTCTGACTAGTCTTCTAGATCATATAACGCTCTGTCCCATAGGACTCCAGTGCATGGATGGCTGCAGTTCTGCTTAGGAATTGCCCAGGAAGAGTGGTCACTTCCTTCCTCCATCATTAGGACATGAATTCCCTAAGGGAAGGTCTTTTCAAACTACTTATCCTCTTAGCTACCAAGTTATCTGAGGACAGCCCACCATTTTTTTTGTTCAAGAAGGCTGATGGATGAATCAGCCAAGATAAACCTCAGCCATTTGATACATTAGACAGTAACTGGTACTGATCCTGGCACTGTGCAATGTATGAATAGCCGCACAGTGCCCCCACCGCCTCCCGTCCCCTGCTCAAGGCATGTAATTATCATATTCATCTGACCGTTTGAGCTGTTACACAATGGATGTTTGCAAATACACAGCCATATTTCACATCTGTTGCAGCCTGACTCAGATAAATATAAAACTTTTGGTAGGGGAATAGCTCATAATTGGGTTATGCGCAATATTTTAATTAGATTTGCATAAAAGTATACAGTGCAATTGCTTGTATTGCTTGAAATGAGTGGCCTGGAGAGCCTTTTTCTTCCTTTCTTTCTTGAGAAGCAGTACAAAGCTGGCTGAATGTAAGTGTGTGCTTAAATTTACTGAAAACTCCTGATTTCCTACCAAAAAAGGGATCTTCAACGTGACTAATGATTAATGCACTTTTCAAATGTTAAACTCCCTATGAATAATTAATTCACTGTGGTTGTTACATTGTATGATATGCCTTTCCAGCCCCCAGGTGAGGCTGCTTAACGTTTCTTATGACTAGCACCTGGTAAGGAGCTCCACAGAAGGTTCCTGGGTCAGGTAGATGGATTTTAATTATAGGAACAGACATATAAGCCTTGTCAGCCAGAACAATTGAGTTTAACAGCAGTTGTTAAAACCCAGCTCAGCCCTAAGTGAGAGTGACATAGGTTTGTGGGCTCTTGAACATGGGGTCAAACTGTTAACATTACCACAAATGGCAGCTGCAGTAGAGAATTTATTCACTGTACTTTCAACTGTACAAGGTCCTTCAATCTGGATTGAAGAAAAGGCAAGACACAGTGCGTACATGATTACTTCTAATGCATAAAAGCCTCCTGCTCCATTTTAGGCACGTTGTAGTAATTTTGAGGAGACAAAGATACAGTGGTTTATTTTCAAAGCATCTTCTTGCCATTTAGTGCCAAGAGACTCTCACCTCTTTATCCGCCGGGGGAGGAAAAGGGCAGGGAAGTAAACACTATTAGTCATCCTTTAACATAAGCGGGTTGGAGTGTGGCATGACGGAGGCTAAAAAAGAATCCTGAGTACTCCAAGTAGCGCTAATGGCGCTTAAATCATGTTGCATTTATGACAGGGGAAATCAGAGGGCTTCCCCCCCACCACCTTCAAGGGCACAATGTGACTTTTGCGTTTCAGTAGGTAAGTGGAACTTCCTGCCTTTAAGCACCGTATTGGTAAAAACAAGGGTGGGATTTTCAGATGATCTAATGCTGCAGGCACCTGCTACCTGTGCAATACCAGCACACATGAAAACCCAATTTTAAATTGTTACATACTTTACATGCTAATAGCTATTTTAAAAGAACATGAATAAAGTGCAAAATCAAGTTCTCAGAAGTAGGAAATGCCAGCTTGAAGGTTTCCTCCAATACTCATTATGATACAGATCATGCCATTTCTCTGCAGGACCATTGCTTCTCTCAGTGCCCAGGATGAACATGGTCCATTTGATATGTCGTGGTGTTCTCCTTGGTCAGTGTACAGGCCCATGCTTTAGTTACTGCTCAGTACTCACACACCCCTTTAAATACAGAATTCTTAGTTTCCTTGTGTGTTTTTCCATGACGCTCATTCCTACAGTATCTGAAGGCCAGATTTTCAACATACTTAGGCACTGGTAGATACAGTGGTATTTCTACTGGGATGTATAGAAGCATCTCTATGCCTAATGCCTACTAAATTCTGGAGGGAAATGTATGGTCAGGTCCTCTTTCCTATCTATCCCAAGTGAAACCTCTTTAGTCCCATCCAGCCTGTGCCCATCTTAGCCCAGTCTCTTCCCACTGGGACACTCACTCCATTCCCAGTCTTGCCTATCCATTCCCAGTCACCTTGCCTATCCAATCCCAGTCTTCACTACTCAGGTTTCTCAACACATTCCCTGGGTTCTCAACCCAGTCCCTAGTCCACTGCCTCAGCTCCTTGACCCTAGTCTCCTCGACCAGCCAGTCCCTAAGCTCCTTGTCTGACTTGTCTTCCTTACCCCTTCTGACCCAACCTGAAGGCTTCCCTGATTCCCCCCAAACTTGTTTCTGACCCTGGACTCTTTTCCAGGGCTCTACAATGCTATCAGTTCCCCCAGGTGTCTCCCCTGGCCCTCAGTCCCATTCTCCTCTCAACTCGTCGTCCCAGCTTTTCTTTTCTTCACAAGCCACCAATTTCAGTCTCTTCCACGTTTTCTCCAGCACTCCATGTCTCAATCTGCTCCTACCCATGTCTTGTCCCTTCTGCATTCAAGCCATATACTTTTAGCATCATGCAGCCTAGGCACCAGTAGGGGAGTCATTGGAAGTAACTCCCTGCTCCCGGTTTCAGTGCCACGTTCCAGTCTGGGCCAAAGCAACTGCTGGGGCAGTCGACTCTAGAACAGGGAGGCAGCAGAATAGACGCTTAGGGAAGTTGTGGACTCTCCATCACCACAGGTGTTCAAGAAGAGGTTGCACAGCCAGTGGGTGGGGATGATGTAGGCATAGCTATACCTATGCCTACATTCTTCCATATTCCTTTGCTGGTTGCTGCATGGGGCTTGGAGGGAGTCCATCCCTGCCATCCCCTTCCCTGCCCCTGTCCCCCTTTCTTCTGCTACATGTGAGATACATTTTTAAAGCCTTCCTCAGAGGCATTGGATGGTGGCTACATCCAAGGCTGGGGATTTTGACTGGGGTGTGCCAGTGCCACTGCTGGGACTTAAAGCTGGAGGTTCCTGGCTAGAGGCTCTTGTCCCTCAGCTCAGGGTCTAACTGATTGCCATATGGGGTCAGGAAGAAATTTTACCCTATGGTACAGATTGTGGGAGGGATTGCCTTCCTCTTTAGCAGGGGGCATGGTCCACTGCCTAGGACTTCTTGAGCAACCTTTAAAAGAAGCAGGACATTGGCTGCCATGGTCCCCTACCTGTGGTAGGTTAGGGATGATCCTGCCTTACACAGGGGGTTGGATTAGATGGCCTCTGGAGGTCCCTTCCAGCCAGACTTCTCTATAATTTCTCCGATGAAGTCCAGCTTCATGCCTGAAGCCCTGAGCTGTAGTATGTACAGTTATTCGGGGTGGGGGTTGCAGGTAAGAGTTGGGGGGGGCTGACCACTCAGCGAGGACAGATTTTTCAGAGGTGTAAGGTGCCAAGCTCTGAAGCGTCTCCTGAGAGCATCCAAACTGAGGGGTTGTTCAAAGTCTCATAACTTGGCCAAACTTGGGTGGACTTGCAAAAAAGCACAGTCCTGACACACAGATCACACTTGTCCTTGCTCCAAAGCAGAGAGGTGCTTGATTTTCTCAAGAAATAAAGGTTACTCAAATTAATTCTAATGTGACATGACAGTAGGAGTTATCCTAACCGGGTTCTTGGAAATGGCCAAGTTGTTTTGGTGGAAAACAATCCAAGAAAATATCTGCATCAGGCAGTTGTACACCATGACAATGTTCAGCCCAAACAGGTCTTTTAGCAAAGTCACAAACAACTGAAAACAGGATTTTAAAACAGGAGGTGTTATTCTGTCAGTTCAACCTGTAAGCACATGTACGGGCACATGAGCTCTTACTCTTTCCCTGTCTCTCTCTCTCTCTCTCTAAAGCAGCTATGGGGCAGTCTGAATGTCAGTAGCTGTTGTCCTCCTTCACTATTTGACAAAGCTAAAGCAAGTATTAATACACTAAGTTGCCACGTAAGTGGCATGGAACTGATTCTCAGCAGATGCACACTTATTTAGTGGAGCAATAGAGCTGGATGATAGCTGAAGAGCCAGCCCTGAATCTAATATTAAGCTTGGTAAAAGCTTCTGGGTTGTCAGTGTTGAAGACAGAGGTCTACAGAACAACTACAGGGTGAACAGCAGCAGCGTGAGTGTCCATACACTGCCCACTCCATGTTTTTTTAAGAGACTTATAAAATCTAATGCTCTCACCTATGAAGCATTAAGGGTATAGCTACATGGAAAAATTAAATACCATGCAGAGATATCCCTGTTAGCTCTAAGTGAGATAATTCAATCTACATATATTAGCCTATGTGGAGCTCCATGGCAATACTATCATACTGATTCTAGTCCCTCACCTAGTTCAGGTATCTATGTAGCACTGCATCGTGCTACTTAGATATACCCTAAGATAAGCAAATCTAACAGAAAAATGAATGGAACTAACTAATGAGTGAGATTTAAAGATGCTGCTCAGTTTAGTTGATTTGGCTTTGGGTACATTTCTTCCGCCATTGCTCCTCTAGCAGGGTCTATATTTTGCTTATCATGCACCAATCCTGTCATTCCAACAAAATCTCAACAAACACAAAATGGCAGAAATGCATCTGTGTGCATGCAAGACTTCCATCAAGTGGGCCGTGCCGTGGCTGGGGGCTCTGAGCAAATGCTGTCCTCTATAAGAAAATGCAGCCAGTGCTATTTGGTTACTATGAGGCTTAATCACCCATGTCTTGAAAAGGAGTGTGGACAGCTGAAGAGGCTGCACATCCAATGTGATAAACAGTAAGTTATTTTGGGGGAAAAGGAGGCTCAGGTGACATTAATGACCATAAGTAGATCGGGGCAGATCCGGAGGCGGCTGCACCCCATATTGGATTGCACCACACAATGGGAGCCTCCAGGGAGTTTTTAAAGTCCCTAAAACAGTGAAAATCCTTCTTCCCTTCCTATTCAAAGCACCCGCCCGCCAGCTTTCTCCCAATGTCCCTAGGGGCAGGGATGCATCAAAGCCCTTCCTGCCAGTGGCACAGGGGCTGGGTTCAGCTGGGGATGTGGACACTTTAGAAAGTCCCCAGAGGCTCCAGTGATGTGGTCTGATCACACTGGTGAGGGTGAAGAAGGCTGGGAGCAGGGAGTACGGCCACCCTGCAGTGCAGTGGATCTTGGATCCACCCCTGCTTAGGGGAAGATGGAATTGTTCACAGAGGGTGCTGGGAAGGCACTTTATCAAATGCTTTAATGAAATTCAGCTAGCTTGCCTAGCCTCCCAGTTAGCTTCTCAAAGAAATAGGCAGAGTTAGCTTGGCATAACCTACCTTTGGTAAATTCATGCAGCATTGTAACCTGTTTTTCTATTTATATTCATATTTTAAATTATTCTTTCCCTTAAACTTTGTTCTGGAAACTTGCATACAATAAGATCAGACTAACAGGCCTGTATTTGTCTGGATTTTCCCCCCCGCTTTCTAAAATAACACTACTCTGTGATTCTCCAATCATGGAGTACCGCCATCACTTACCATTTCTTGGCAGTTGACGACATCATTAACCAGTGCAATCTCATATGCTTATCCTTATTTCTGTTTTTCCAGAATAGAACATGTGCTTCAGTACTGATATTCTAGTTATGACTACTATTTCCCAATGCTTCTATTGTCCTTATAGTATCTGTTTGTCAGTCCTGCCTAAGTGGTTCTGTTTCCTTCATTTAGTTCCCCTGGCTCTTTGCATTAATGTACACACATCTAGGTTGTTTCTGTCTGCTCCCACATGAATTCCTAGCCAGATCAAGTACAGTCCTTTTACTGACTGCATCATCTGCCTATCTGATTTTTGCTTTTATCAACTATAATTAGTACTTTCTTTCTCCTGGCTCCTGTCCTACTACCGTTGATGCGCCTTTATTTTTTGCTGTTTTTCCTCTCCTGAGTATTAGAACCAGATGTAGAAAGTATGTATCTCCCAAATTTCTCCTCCCATTTATTTTAAAGCTCTTGTTTCAGCAGTGCAACCTTGATCCCAAAAGGCCAGTATCCCACAGACTTAGATGGAGTCTATCCAGTGAGAATAGGCCTTTTTATCTGAGTGCTTCCCACAGACTGAATAAGAGTTCTTCTAAGTAAGTAGATCCTAATCCCAGAGCTACTTCATCCTGCTGATGATGTAAGTCTCTGGTCCTCTTTCTCCATTCTTCCTTCATACTGCATTTTGTTCTCTCACACAATCTATATACCGAATTGTCTGCCTTCTCCTTTGACATCCAATCTACGTATCTCTCCATCATCTCTTCCTCTTTTCTTGTAGGACTAGCTGCCCTTCTCTTATTCTTCAGTGCATAGTGCAGTCTTCTGTATTCACTGCAGAAGGAGAATTGGTCAGAAGGGGCCTTTTCAGGGGTGCTCATCTGCAGGCCCTATCCAATGGGCCCTTCTCACGGATCCTGTGGGTGGTCCACAGACATGTCCCTGCACACCAGATTGGGTGCACAGGGTGATACAGGGCCTGATCCCAGTGTGCAGGGGCTGGATGGGGCAGTGCAGAGTCCCTGGAGCCAGATCCCAGCCAGGCAGGGGTAGAGAGAGACCACAGAGTGTGATCCTGGCTGTCGGGGCAGCAGAGAATCCTGTGTCACCTCCAGCCCTGTGCCACCTCCACCTGGCCCCCATGTACTGGATTTGGACCCTGGGGACCCATGCCACCCCTATCTGGCTGGGATCGGGTTTTAAAGAGGCTGGCTGAAGCCTAATTGCGGCCAGGTAGGGGTGGTGCGGGGCCCTGGGTCGCAATCTCTGCATATGAGGCCAGAGCCAGGCTGCAGACAGGCTTTGTGTCTTTCATCTGGCCCCCAGAGCCAAAACTGTAAGCACTGATGCCTTAGAGCTTTTCAGAGGTAACCCATTCTGGTCTCCTCCATTCAGCCTCTCTGCGCTTAGTCCTAGGCATCTCAGCTACTGTAGGGGTGCCAGTTACTGCCAACCTATAAATGGAAGGGTCTGTTCATGGGGAACTGGATTGAGGTCAGTGTTTCAAGCAACCCCTCCTGCTTTAAGCAGTGATCTGGATGGACTTTCTGAGCCATGAATTAGAGGGCCAGTGCATTTACACGCTGTAGTTCATGCTCATGACTGCTCAGTACATACAATCCGAGGCTGTGTGCTCAAGACTCAGTCTCTAGTTATGCTCCCTCATTTGCAGTCAATAGGTCCTGGGCCCACTTCGGCAACATTTAACATGAGAGGGGCAGCTTCCAAGGTGCGTTGGAGAAAAAGAACAGCTGAGTTTTTGGGGTAGAGTATAGAAAAAGACTGGATGTTGAGGCTGGGCAACTCCATTTCTGTCAAGGGCAGCTCCTGAAGTGGACCCAAAAAGGATAGCTCTTTTCCAGCCCTTAGGAAGTTCGGCATGAGAAATGTCACCTTGAAGTAATCCTGGTTTGTTGCAACAGCCAACTAAGATGTCCAGTAGGCCTGTGCGAATGGGGAACTATTCAATTTGGATTCATCCAATTCAGATGCCAGAGATTTGATTCAGAGATCCGAACTGTTTTTCCCATTCGATTCGGCTGAATCGCTTCAGAAGATTCAGAGTCGATTTGGAGATTCAGCCTATAACTTTGTTGTCTTTTGGCTGATTTGGATGAAACTTGCAGGGATGGTAGCCTCTGCTGAAAGCATGAAGGTGATAGGTGCAGGGGTTTCTGGGAAACTGCATCTCAAAATCCTGAAAGCAAAACTCATGTCACGTGTGTGTGTTAAGCCACAGTGGGGTGAAAACTGCTGGGGTGGTAGCTCGTACTGAGGCCACAAAGCCTGCCAAGTTTCAAGGAGATAGATGCAGGGGTTTGGGGGAAACTGTACCCCAGAACCCAGAACACCTGCACCTATCTCCTTGACAGCTGGCAGGCTTCATGGCTGCAGCCGGGGCTACCATCCCTGCAGCTTTCACCCTGCTGCGCCTTAACACACAGTGCCACCCATGTCATGAGTTTTGCTTGTCCACAGCTTGAGGTTCAGTTTCCCCCAAACCCCTGTACTTATTTCCTTGAAAACTGGCAGGCTTTCTGGCCTCTGCAGTTGCTACCATCCCTGTAGTTTTAACACCACTGTGGCTTAACAGATACACGTGGCAGAAGTTTTGCTTTCAAGAATTTGGGGTGCAGTTTCTCTGAACCCCCCTGCACCTATCTCCTTGAAACTTGGCAGACTTTGTGGCCTCAGCAGGGGCTAGTATCCCTGCAGTTTTCACCATGCTGTGGCTTAACACACACACGACATGAGTTTTGCTCTGTACTGGAGAGTCAGAGTAGTAAGAGCTACATTCTACCATCCCTTTCCATAATCCCCAAGGCAGAGGTTCCCTAACTTTTTCTTATCACGTACCCCCTTCCAGATTTACCAGCTGCCCGTGCACCCCAGCAGCATACAGTTTATATTTTAACCTCTTAGATGCCAATTATTATCATAATGTAAATTAAATCCGCCATTACACAATTTCTCCTCACAGATGTCTTGCATACCTCCAGGGGATATACTTACCACAGTTTGGGAACTGCTGCCCTAAGATGTTCCCAGTAATTGCAGAGGGCAGTGTGATATTCCTAAGTGTCAAGTAGTGTAGCAGTGTCTGGCTCTACAATATATAGGTAGCATCATTCATTATCATAGCAACAGTGGAAATGGTAAAGGATGCAGATATTGCCTTATAAAGTTTTATGTAATTCAGCTGTTCTTAATCATGTCAGCTGCGTCCCTCATTCTCTAAGTGCAATTCTGTTTCTTTTATGAATTTAAGAAACTGGTAAACACAAGTAATTAAAAAGAAATTAAATGGGTTTTAAAAGTGAATTACTGTAGTTCCCACACCACCGTAGAATATAATTATCAACTCTAAAAGCAATCTGGGCTAGAAAATGCATTTTCTGTGGTGGAAGGAGTCCTACGCAAGATTTTCGCTAAATGCGCAATACTTGTGACAGTGCTGTGGTTACGGTCTCTATGCTCTACTGCATAGTTATATCAGGAAAACCAGAGGAAATGCTATTTTTTCCCAAAAACTTGGCCAAATTATAAGCAGAAAAGCATATTGTCCACTGTTATAAGTAGCCACAACTGCACTGATTGTTAGAGAACTATGGTAGTTTATCCCAGGTGCAGTTTTGGCCCTGAGCTCTAGTGCCCTATTTCTTTCCTCAATTTTGGTTTCCTTTATGTGAGTACCCATACAAGGGAGATCTTGTTTTTAGCAGCATCAGTTGCAAATGGATTTGGGGCTTGTAGCTAGAAGTTACCTCATCCAAGATTTTTTTTAACTCACTCTGACATTTGGGCCTGCCAGCTCTGTTGCCTTTCTTCCCAGGACTGAAATCATGGAGCTAGAGACTTCAGGTAAGAACTGACTTTGTACCTAGGAATGAAGCTTCACCAGCTGAAAAGAACGCAACTGCTACCCGGTGTATCACAGTATTACCCCGGGGAACACGGCGCTCAGCTCCAAGCCTCCAGTTCAAGGCCTTCCTTTGGATCAGGGGCTGACAGTTATTTTGGGCAGAGGGCCGCTTACTGAGTTTTGTCAAGCCATTGAGGGCTGCATGACAGGCAGCCCAGGGCAGATAAATATTAATTTTCCAAATTTTTTAGGGGCCCCGTGGACCAGATAAAATGGCATGGCATGCCACATCTGGTCCCCAGGCTGCATTTTGCCCACCCCTGCTTTAGATTGTCTGTATCTAGCTGTGCGAGACCACCTTTCTCTCTGTGGCACCCCCAAGAGCTGTGTTTCCTTGGAACAAGGAACAACGTCAAGCAGTAGGAGGGCCGGATCCTGAACCGTTAGAGGAAACCAGAGCGCTGTTCTGGGCCCAGCCCCAGAACACGTAAGAACAACGCCACCCTCTCAGCCCGCTCACAACTAAAAACATCTCTCTACTTAGCTTCCCTCTAACACGCTGTCCCTCTCCACATGCACAGAGGTGAACACATACTCAGACAAATATATGTAAAACAATAAACATTTCTTGCATGGAAAAGGAAAGAAGAGGGAATAGTTATTACGTCTATTTTTAAATATTATACGTTTGCTCAGATGCTATGGCAACAGAGCTTGTAAAAGCACCTATAGGTAGATACAGTGAGCGAGGTTAATGTGACCTTTAGTCTGACGTTAAAAATTGCCTAGGTGCCTAATTATCTTTTCTAGTAGCACAGTAGTCTGCTGGTACAAATAAAAAATCCATTTGCCAGCCACCCATTAATACCTAGTAACATCAATGACTATAATACTCTTTTGCTGAAGGACAAAATGAAGAATCTTCCACTGTCCTAATTTGATGTCTGACAGTTTTAAATATTGTAGCCCACATCCTCAACTGAGGTAAATCCATACAGTCCCATTGAATATGTAGATACAGTTAAGGCAGTTTACAGATGACTTGTACTTCATATATTTATTTATTTGCCAAATGTTACTAGTCTAATAGGCCTAGTAACATTAGCCTTACTAGTTAGAAAGTCATTCATTAGCTAAACCTCCAGGCACTGGATGTTCGGTTAGGTATTTAGTTTATTTTCCCATTAGCAGAAGGTAACTTATCTCAAATGACTATTAGGAGAGCATTAAACCCACCGCTACATCTAATCTTTATGGATTCAGTCCAGTTCAAGGCATAGCCTTTGCTTTATCCTGTGAGCTGGGAGTTATCTGTTCAAGGGGCTTAGTCCAAAGATGCAGCATAAGGCAGATAGTTTGGCTAAGCTGATTTTTGCAGTTCAACTAAGTCTAAAGCACATCGTGCCCAGGATTATCTTTATATTTGTGGTTAAATTGGACAGAATGTGAGTGTCCTCTCTGTATTTCGGAGTGTCGTCCGCAAAAGGAAGTTTCTTTGGTGGTTTAGACAGAAAATAATTTTTGATCCCGCTACAGGTCATTTATGTTTTCCTTCCATTGTACATCAGGCAGGAAGAAAGTGAAGATTATGGCAGCTTGAGCTTCACTATCAGGGAACAAAGAAAACCCTGTTAATTCAGGTATTATTTCAGATTTTCAAAAAACTGTGGGATTATGGCTGTCTGGTTTGATCCAACTGAAAATCTAAAATGAATAAGGGAGAAAAGGTGAAAGAACAAGGTAAAAGGTTTTACTTTTTAGAGAGTCCTAGGAGTTGTTATAAAATAATGACTGAAGCTCATGGAATAGTACAGCGCGCCTCACAGCTCTTACAAGCCAGACAATATTTGCTACCAGTATCTCATGTCATTTGAAAGGACAATCCCTAGAAAACAATATTTTTCCCTTCTGTCACAAGAGCACCTGTCATGGAAATTTTTTGAGTATGTGCTGCCAGTACAGAAGAGGTTAAACTGACATGCGCGGTTTGAAGCTGTGAGTGGAAATTTCCAAGGCTCACCCAGTCCTTGCCCCCTGGGTGACCTGCGGAGCTGTCAATCATTGTTGACCTACTTTCCCCACAGACGCATGCTCAGATTGTGTCAGCTCCTGACTGAGAGCATGCTCAGTCAGAACCTGACATGAGGTAATCGGACTAGAAATTTCTCTGCGGAGAGCACGCTGATTGGCTACTAAATTGATATAAAAGTTCTGTGAGCCCCTCCCTCGGGGGGGTGTGGTGGTGTGTGGTGTGTGTGGTGGTGTGTGAGGGGAGATCGCAGGGACCAGAGACAGAGGCTGCTGCTGCAGGGACTGCTCTCTGAGTCAGGCTTCAGGGCCTATTGATCTCCTCCTTCGGTGGCTTATTGCTTATTGTATTTCGGTTTTGACTACGATCATCTGGCTTCCTGACTTACCTTTCGAACTGATTAACGGCTTACGATTTTGGATCACCCTCTGGACTTTGTTTAACCCGGTTCTGGATCATCGACCTCGGCTTTCTTCACCACCTACGACTCTGCTCATCCCTCCAACTGACGTTTCCGCTGCTGCATCTTCTGGCTACTGACCTCGGCTTTTCTCATACGACCACCCGATTCGTCCATTGCTGTGGACTGGCGTCACGCGGTTCATCATCACCGTGTTACAGTTCGTTTTATTGTTTGTTTCGTTGTTTGTAATCCCCATTTATGAGCTGTTGACCAGCCCTGGGACTAGGTCTTCGGACTGAACCTCGTGGGCCAACAGACCCCTTTGTTGTTAATTGTTTGTTTGTGTTCCAACTGTAACTGAAGACCTTTCTGCCTACGCCTGAAGCGTAAGTCAAATAAATTCACCTGTTTTCCTCAATCCGCTCCGAGTCCCTAACTCCAGACTCTACGCCGCTAATCCCACCTGTCCGTATCTGATTGCCACCCCGGCCCACCGTGACCTTGGGGCCCGATCCTTCGGTTTTCCCCGACATGGCGTCACGAACAGGATCAATGGGAGGCGTATTGGAGTCGGAGATTATAAGGAGTTGCCCATGGAGCAACCGAGTCCGGCAGACCATCGGTGCCGAGGACTTATGGGACCACATAGCGTTCCATCAGGCCGCACCGGCTGAAGGAACCGTGAGCGGGTACCTGTCCCTCCGGGGAGAAAGTGGGGAAGAATGGGCCGTTCGGCTCACCCCAAGTGCGCTGGGTTGCATTATCCAGGACCCTCGGGCCGTTTACCGCCCAAGGGGGGAGACCGGGACCGTAGCCCTGGCCCGTAAGAAACCTTCGGGCATGGCAACCTCAGGCCCGGATCGAGAATTTGCCCGGTGCATAAAGTATGTGAAGGAGGGTGGTGAGGATACCCCTCCTGACGGGTTTAACTGCCCGACCCTTGCCATCGGGTCTAGGGGGCATGAGCTCTTGGTCCAGCTACGAGAGTGCCTGGAGAAGGACGGCAGAAAAATAAAATGGTCAGGACCCCGGTGGAAGAAAGGCTGTATAATAAATGTTCTTTTTCGGGAGTACGTTGTTTTACTGAGGGAGCTAACTGACACTAGGGCCCAGCTCATGGCAGCAACCAGAGCTGTGACACAAAAATTGGCCGAGCGGCCATTACAAGATGGCGCCGACCAAACTGTCAGCGCGCCAAAACCGATGCTGACGTCACGACGCCCAGCTCCACCCATCCCGAGCCCGCCTTCCGGAAAAATGCTGTCTATGGTTCCGCCCACTGAGAGCCGGCCTCCCGCAACAGCGCCACCTGCTGTACGCAAGCCACCACCTCCGTACGTCAGCCAGCGCCACCAGGAGGACGTACGGGAGAATTGCACCCAAACGGACAACGAAGACTGCAACAAAGTAATTAAGCACAGCATAGGAACGGAAACAACTGAAACAACAAGCGAAGATAAGACTAACAACGTAACCATAAGGAAATCAAGAGTGAGCACGAATACTATTGGAACCGATACGAATGATGTAACAAGAAGCTTAACGATTAAGACGAGTACCATCGGAACAAACACAAGCAACGGATTAATAGAAATGACTAAACCAGTAACCAAGATGAATTATACAAACGAAACTATAAGTGCTGATGAAACTGAGAACGACTTCATAAGAGTAACACGAAATAAACCAAGCCAACAACACAACGATTACACCGAAGAATTAGTATCTGCTTTTCCCATTGCAGTTCAAAAATGGGTAACTGATCCTCAGGGTCAAACAAGACAGACCATCACGACACGAACTAGAACACGTTCTGAGATGAATGAATTGAGAAAGGAAACCGGCATACGAAATGATGAAACACCGATTGCCTGGTTGGGGCGTCTAGTAGCTGAAGCAGGGAGTGAGACCATCAATCAAGATGAAGCCTTGCAGCTCGTGCGCAATTCAGCTTGGAGCCGAGCTAAAGTAGTGGACCCGGTGCCAGTGCTGGCCAATTATTATTGGCCAATACCCATTCCAGCTCTGGTTACCGAGGCACTTCAGAGGAAGATCCACACATGGCACGAGGGACATGCGGGTCGTGCGAGTGCTACCTCACTGGTGTATACAGTGATCGGAGCCTCATACGCCATGTGGAACCCAGCCCACCAAGCTTTGAATTTGACACCTGCTCAGGTGCAGGGGGCATGGCCACACAGATATGTACTATCATCTGGGGATGTACCTTGTTTACAAGAAGCGGTCGATGCCGCCACTGAAATCTACGGTGGGAATCAAAGTATTACCGCGAGGTTATTACTAAGTACATCCGTGAATGGGCCCGTTATCCATACTCTGGGACAGCTCGACCAGTTAAGAGGAGCCATGGAGAAGCAACGACATCAAAAGAGTGTAAGCTTCGACAGGGATGAGAAATGGGAATCAAGATATGTACACATGATTGAGCCTAATCAAAAAACTACTGATAAGAACCAACGGAAACCACCTCGAGTGTCACCACAGGAAACAAGAAAATATTACTCTCGATCTTCTCCGCCGCCAGCCCGTACAAGTTACTCACCGCCCCAGAGGACCCCTCTAGAAAGAGCAATGTTTGGGTTCCTTCTAGACAAGTCTGGCCTAAGTAAGGAACAACTGAGAGCCCTAAGAGATGAGGGACAGCGAGCTCTTGCCAGAGCTCTTGGGTTTGTTGAGAAGACCAAGCCAAAAAACGAGTGATCGCCATCGGCGTAAGTCCGGCGATCGATGGCTTGACCGGCTCAGAAAAGCGACAAACGGACTCAGCAATCGAAGTAACCCAAAGCGAACGTAAGCGAAACGAACCTAAACCGAACTCAAATGAGGAAACGATTAACGAATTGAAACGAAGCAAACTTAAACGTGATGAAGCAAAACTAAGCGGACAAACCGAACTGAAACGGCGTAACCCAGAACGAAACGAACCAAAGCGTAACGAATCTACACGAAGCGAAACTCAACGAAGCGAATCCAAACGACGAAATGAAAAAACCGAAGTAAAGCGAAGAACACAAACCGAACTTGAAGAAACCGTGATAACCGAACCAAAGCGTACCAAAACGAAACAAAGTCTGAAGCGTAATGAAACCACACAAAACGAATCGAAACAAAACCAAGAAAAACCAAGCGTAACGGAAACTATTTTGTCTGAAGGAGTACAGGAGAGGGTTGGAGAAAAAGACATGGAAGCCCGAACCGGAAAACAAAAGATATTAGTAGCGACGAACCACATGAAACTCTTTGATAGCGATCCTCGACCGTACGCCTCAATAGAGATACAGAACCCCGATGATCCACACGACATCACTACGGCAAGATTCCTACTAGATACAGGGGCCCAGGTTAATGTCATCAAACCGTCGATCCCACATCATCGTACCAACAAGGTAATGATGGTTCAAGGCCTCAATGCTGCTACCGCAACAGCTCGTGTGAAATTTACCGTCAAGGGCCATCCCAAACGACTGGATGCGGTCCTCGGGAACGTGAACATTTTAGGAATCCCTGGCATTCGCACTTTGGAACTGAAACATAAGGTGTCAGAAGTCCTACCTATCATGACTGTACCTAGACCAGAGTGGCATGCACCCTCGCTAAAAATCCACTCCCTATGGCGGTATACTCCGATACCAACGAAAATGCATCTTCAGGATCCTCTGGACACCTTGCTAGACGACTTGGTCCGTGAAGGCTCCATCAGGCGAATACAGGCGAGCACTTACCTTTCCCCAGGTTGGGGGATACCAAAGCCTGGAAGACCAGACGCCGTACGCCTCGTTGTGGATTACCGTGAGGTTAATAGACGTTGTGTAGCACTGACCCAACCTTCATCGAGTACGCTGCCACAGAACCTATATGAGATGGCCAATTATCAAGCCCATGACTGGGTGGGCACGACTATAGATCTGAAGAACATGTTCTATTCCATACCTATCGACGACTCTGAGGCTATCCTCAACATGTGCATCAGAGGGAAAATGTTTCACTGGAACGTATGTCCGCAGGGCTATCGAAATGCTCCAGCCTTAGCCACCAGTGCTATGAATGACACCCTTGACAGATTCACCAAAAGCAACGAAATCGCCAAGTCCATCCGAATCTGGGCTTACCTCGATGACATCGCCATCATGGGTAGGAACGCAACCGAAGTAATCCAAGCCACGACCGATCTCATCCAACATTTAACTACTGAAGGATGGATCGTAAATAAAGAAAAATCTCAACTGCACCCGACGAGTGAGATCACATTCTTAGGGACTACCTTTACTCGTGACCTCCGTAAAGGCGTGGCCCACGATGATTTCTCCTTTGATTTATGGAAAAACAAAGAATTATCAAAGAAGGTAGACTTTCAATCCCTGCTGGGAAGATTGAATTGGGTCCGACATTTCATCACTCCTGATCATCTCCCAGTTATAGCTCGGATTCAGAGGCAAATTCGAGAGAAGTCCAGGCGCCAAACCCCCTGGACCCCGAAGGATGATAAAGCATTACACAACCTCGTAATATCTATTCGGGGAACGAATCTTCACGCGATTGATTTTGATTCGCCATTAACGGTCACGGTGGGATTTACAACAGAGCACATTTTCACCACGGTAAAGAATACAGATGGAAACTTAGTATTTCTCGCTCATCGTACCATCCGCACGAACCAACATCGATATGGTGCCATAGGCAAAACCCTCCTAGCCGCTCAGCTGGCAGAACCACTCGCTGTCGGCCAAGGGCGATTGCAGGCAGTAGGAGCAACTTTGATACCTCACCTAGCTCACGACCGACCCGATCCATGTTTCCATGGAGAACCAGCCACATGGAGTGCTTTAGTCTTAAATCACTTATACCATTGGAATGCATGGAAGTACGAGGATCTACCGCCGCCCCCGATCATTGACACAACACTACACCTCACATTGTACGGAACAACCCAGCCGGCTTGGATGGCGTCGGATGGTTCCACCCGTGAAGGCGGGAAGTATGGTTTTTATTGTCATCCATGCTGCATACACGATATCAAACCCGGCTGTGAGTCAGCCCAACGTAATGAACTCCTGGGATTCCATGCAGTTACACAGCACTGCTTAGAAAACCACGACGCGACTCTCCCTGTCCCAATCATCGCTATTGATTCTCATTACATCTACGAGATAATAACTGGTACGACTAATCCGACTGAACACCTTGACATTTGGGAAGACACATACCGACTGTTGTCGCAGTTCACGATCCTACCACTAGTCCGCCACACACGTTCCCATAGGAATGACACCGACCCGGTACACGCTACAATCGATGAGTTGCTACGACCAGTACCTAATGATGAAGTACTCCCCCTAGACGATACGAGCGAACCCTCGCCACGACTAGTACCTACTGATGAAGTACTCCCCTTAGACGATACGAGCGAACCCAGGCCACGACTAGTAACTAATGATGAAGTATTCACCCTAGACGAAACGAGCGAACCCATTTGTATTGACCCCTACCTCACTTGGTTGCACGAGCGATGGAGTCATCCAGGCCCCAAGGCATGCTACTCCCGATGGCGTGAGACCATAGTAGAAAAGCCACAGTATGGCTTACATCGTGACTGGAGGCGCGTAGTCCAAGCCTGCGCAGCCTGTGCAAAGGAGAAAGTACATCCAACGAGGAGCACACAAGGAGCCCTCGCAAAAGAAAATTTCAACCCAGGTCAAACCTGGCAAGTCGACCTTTTTGGGCCATTACCTGGAGCCTCAGTCCCAAATAAGGGGCTACTCGTTATTGATCTCGGCTCTCGGCTAATGACCGTCATACCCCTTCGGAAGTCCCACGCTGCAGCAGTTACTACAGCCTTAACCGCCGTCTTCGCGATGTGGCAAGTTCCCACCACAATACAATCGGATGGTGGGCCACCTTTTACATCGAACACTGTCGAAAAATTCGCTAGGTCATATAACATCACATGGCATCATCATCTTCCTTACCATCCCCAGTCCAATGGGGTTGTGGAACGGGCCATAGGACTTTATAAAGAAGCGCTCCGAGTAACGGGAAATGGGAGTTATCGAAATTGGACAGTCCGTAATCATGAGATCCTAATTAATCTGAATGCGACCAAACCCTTGTGGGAACAATCTACGGAAAAACCAGTCGAACCATGGGAGAAGAAATTTGCAGACAACGAGTTAGTGTGGGTCTCCCTTCCAGACCATAACCATCGCCATCCTAAAGTTTTGCAAGGCGTAATACAATCTGCAGAGAGCTATCCGAACACCTACTTGGTCACCCTTACAGATAGCGGACGGACCATACTCACCCACCACAACTGGCTATCGAGACGCTCTAATACAGAAACGATTCTACCACAAGACGTTAACCATACCAATGATACTACTTAAAGTCACAGCTCCTGTCCTCCCAGCAAGGGGGCAACTGTTTGTCCCTTATTAAGTGCTGGAAGGTACAGGAGAAAGAGGTCTATAGGAAAAAAGGACACGTTCTGTTGTTTTGTTTATGTTTGTCGTTTCAGGTTATCGGATCATTCCTCAGAGGATTTGAGAGGAGCCTGGAAATTAGAGTGACAACTTAAATCAGACAAGGCTACAAAGATGCCAAGAAGACAAAAGGACTTTGGAGTAATCTGGATTTTGATGTGTTGTAAATATGTTACTTTTGTATCTACGGTATCGATCTCAGATTCTGAGCGGTCTCAAAATTCGGTTCTGTACTTGTTGTCAATGTGGGCTAATGCCACGGGAGACGACGAGAATGGTAAGGGATTGACCGCGTGTCTTAAAATCCCTCTGTCCGTAGAGGATTCGGTCCTCATCCCATATTCAGTACCGTTTGACATCGAAACATGGTTTACCAAGGTCTCAGAAAGTGGGGAGAATGTTATCAATATCTCTGTCCCCTTGATGGGAGGAGGCTATATTCTGACTAGTTACACTTGGCCCCGTGGATTTAATCTCACCACTCTCTCGCTAATCACTCGACCACCTCGTGAGGAGTGCTGGGAAAGGGAAGCTCCGTGCGCTTGTTCCACTATCCCATGGGGGATACACCCCAAAGGTGAGGATTGGTCTCGACCAGACATGTCGCTAAAGTGGGACCCCCGCTCAATTATCCCACCTTGGCACCTCACCCTCGTTCCCAGGGGAAGGAAAACTTCCGACCCTGAGGTCGTCCTCTCACCCCTCGTAAAGCCTACTCCCTTGGTGGTGTGGAACGAATCATTAACAATCGATCTAACTCAGCCAGGCCCCAGGGGAAACAATTCATTGTTTAGTTTTTATTACCCCATATTACGAGCGGTGTTAGTAAGTGCTCTCTGCCATGGTGTGGAACAACCCATTAGACAATCCGGCCCCCCGGAAAGGACTAGGCATGCTTTTCCTGCCCCAGGTCGATGCTCTGAATTGAGTACACCAGCACCTTTGGGAATGGTATGGGCATGCTCGGACGGGCGATTGTACACCACCCTACCAGCTACATTATCAGGTGTACAGTGTTTCTTGAGTTCGATTTTATTTTGTCCACCTCTGCAGGCTTCCACGGCACACCCGCCGAGTCCCCTTGTGTCACACCGAGATAAAAGATCTCGTACTCCGGTGTGGAGTTCTTTAACGAGTGGGGAAAAAGTTGCCCAGGGACTCAGTTGGGGTTTTGAGGGTTTCTTTTTCTGGGGACTCGCGATCGCCAAAGCCCGGATAGCATTAGCACAACTTTCTGAGCAGGTTGAGTTACTCGCAAATCATACGGCCACGGGTTTTGACCTCGTAGACCAACAGCTACAAGCAGTGTCGCGCATGACTATGCAGAACCGATTGGCGCTAGATGCACTCCTCATCCAGCAGGGAGGACTGTGCCAGTATTTGAATCTGTCCCACGATATGTGCTGCATAGCCATCCCTAATGTCAGCGTCCCACTACAAGGTCAAATCATCAAAATCCGAAAAATTGCAGAGGAGGTCAATTCCATTGCGGGAATAGGAAAAGGATGGCTGTCTAGAATATTCAATTGGTTGGGCTTTAATGTGTCGTCATGGCTAACGAATTTGTTAACACCCTTGTTATCGTTTTTATTCGTGTTCTTAGTTATCGTTCTTATTGTTAGTTGTATTTCTAAGATTCTGACACGGAAGGTTTCAGCTTTGTCTGTACACGTGTATTCCATCGTTCCCTCTCCCGATAAGTTTCGGAACGACGACAACACCGAGGGGGAGGAGGTATAATTCGGCCTTCTAGCTTCTGTGCTGACAGCAAGGGGGCATGTCATGGAAATTTTTGAGTATGTGCTGCCAGTACAGAAGAGGTTAAACTGACATGCGCGGTTTGAAGCTGTGAGTGGAAATTTCCAAGGCTCACCCAGTCCTTGCCCCCTGGGTGACCTGCGGAGCTGTCAATCATTGTTGACCTACTTTCCCCACAGACGCATGCTCAGATTGTGTCAGCTCCTGACTGAGAGCATGCTCAGTCAGAACCTGACATGAGGTAATCGGACTAGAAATTTCTCTGCGGAGAGCACGCTGATTGGCTACTAAATTGATATAAAAGTTCTGTGAGCCCCTCCCTCGGGGGGGTGTGGTGGTGTGTGGTGTGTGTGGTGGTGTGTGAGGGGAGATCGCAGGGACCAGAGACAGAGGCTGCTGCTGCAGGGACTGCTCTCTGAGTCAGGCTTCAGGGCCTATTGATCTCCTCCTTCGGTGGCTTATTGCTTATTGTATTTCGGTTTTGACTACGATCATCTGGCTTCCTGACTTACCTTTCGAACTGATTAACGGCTTACGATTTTGGATCACCCTCTGGACTTTGTTTAACCCGGTTCTGGATCATCGACCTCGGCTTTCTTCACCACCTACGACTCTGCTCATCCCTCCAACTGACGTTTCCGCTGCTGCATCTTCTGGCTACTGACCTCGGCTTTTCTCATACGACCACCCGATTCGTCCATTGCTGTGGACTGGCGTCACGCGGTTCATCATCACCGTGTTACAGTTCGTTTTATTGTTTGTTTCGTTGTTTGTAATCCCCATTTATGAGCTGTTGACCAGCCCTGGGACTAGGTCTTCGGACTGAACCTCGTGGGCCAACAGACCCCTTTGTTGTTAATTGTTTGTTTGTGTTCCAACTGTAACTGAAGACCTTTCTGCCTACGCCTGAAGCGTAAGTCAAATAAATTCACCTGTTTTCCTCAATCCGCTCCGAGTCCCTAACTCCAGACTCTACGCCGCTAATCCCACCTGTCCGTATCTGATTGCCACCCCGGCCCACCGTGACCTTGGGGCCCGATCCTTCGGTTTTCCCCGACAGCACCAAGGTGTCCTGGGCCATGGTAGCAAAAGGAACTGAGCTGCCAACCAACCGGGCAGCTCAGGTGCTGGTTGCCAGGGCAACCAGGCAGGTCAGGTGGCCAGAAGGGGGCAGGGCCGGGCCTTTATAAACAGCCCAGGCCGGAGCCTGAGGAGCAGTTCCCTTCTGGCAGCTGGAGGAGTGGGAGCTCTGTGGCAGAGCTGAGCAGCCCGGGCTGGGGGTTGTAGCCTCACCACCCTGACCGGCTGCGATGATGCTGGGGACAAGAACGCCCTAAAGGAAGGTAGGCTTGAGAGCTCTGGTGGGGGCTTGGTATTTGCATTATGTTGAGCAAGGAGGCTTGGTGTTTATGTTGAAGCCAGGCGGCTTGAGTTTGGTTACAGTTATGCTGGAGGACTGGGTGAGGCTGTAGGGGAGTGAAGAGGCCTCGGGAGCTCCCCAGCAGCTTGGGGGTCCCCAGTGCCCAGTAGAGGCACAGTGCCAGCAGGGCACTACAGTTGCACTGGAGAGGCCCGGTGTGGGCCAGAGAGAGGCGTGGTGGCTGCCCAGAAGGCAGAAGACCCAGAGAAGGGTCAAGGGGGCCAGGCACGGCTGCGGCCACCTGAGCCCCAAGAGCATGAGGAGCATGATATAAGCCCAGAGGCTGGGCAACGGCCGCAGGAAGCGCGGCGGGTGCCCTAGAGAGGGCCAGGCTCCAGAGGGGACACAGCGGGCGCTTGCCAGGCGGGGGTTGGAGTCCCCGGTGCGAAGAGTGCAGTATCGGCCTAGAGAAGGCACAGGCCCTGGAGCGGGGCAGTGGGCGCAAGGGGCGCGGCACAGGCCCACAGATGGGTAAGGAGCCTGGGGTGATAGAGAGGGCATGCATGGCCCTAAGGTGGGGACATATAGAGGCACCCCATACGGAGTAGGGGCAGGACACACTTACCAGTCACCAGGCGGATAAAGGCAGCCTCCTATTTAACAGCAAAGTCGTGGCGGGCGAGATTCAAGGGTGCTTGGACCACCTGAAGTGACGGTAGAGGGGCGCTAAGGAGTACATGGCCACTCCTAGGCCCCACCCGCTCACACCTTCCCTTAAGATTATTTTCCTTGCCTGGCACAGGAAGTCATATCACTAAGACATAGTTCAACTGAGTAATAATGTGAACATGATAGCCAAAATGGTCATTCTTTGGATGCCAAAAATTAGCTACCTTAAATTCATATCTAGGCACCTGAAAAGTTGACCTGATTTTCAAAGGTGCTGAATAGTCAGAGGAAGCTGAAGGGGACAAAGGAACACTAACAGCTGGCACACAACAATAATATTTTACTGCTCTTGGACAATGAAACAGAACGGGTGGTTAGTAGGGGTATGTGAAGCAGGTCCTATTCAATTCAGATTCAGCTGAAATCAAGGACAGTGATTCGATTTGTTGATTTGAATCGCTGTCCCTGATTTGACTCGGCAGAATCTAAATCTGAAGATGTGATGCTGATTCAGAGAATCAGAGATTTGGACATAGACATAGCTTTAAAGGTTTTTTCTACATACCTTGAGGTACCAGGCATGGCTTGTGATCACTGTGATGCTGGGGCGGATAGAGCATCCCACAGGAGTGCGGTGGGGCCTTCCACATGCTCAGCAGCAAACCCAGAAGTGGACTGGAAATACTTCTGGGTCTGCCGGGGGGTGCATGGGGGGACCCCCTGAGCCCCCCCAGATCAGTGATCAGTTGCATGGGGACCCTGGGTGCCACCCCAGACCCAGGAGGCACCAGTTGCCGAGCTGGGAGGCCACAGGGGGTGGGGGACGGCGTACGACCTGGAAGTGGACTGGAAGTGCTTCTGGTCTACTTCTGGGTCTGTTGCTGAGCGTCCTGGGGAGCCCCTTGTGCTTCTCTGGGATACTCCATGTGCCCCAGCATCACAGCATTCATGAGCCACCCGCTACCTAGAGGTATGTAGAAAAAACATTTAAAGTTGTGTCTATGTCCAAATCTCTCTGAATCTCTTCGAATTGATTTGAAGGGTTCCAATCCGATTCAGAGAGATTAACGCGTCCTCTGATTCGATTCAGATTCAGAGATTCGGCCACTGAATCAGGCTGAATCTCCACCGAATTGAATCGGGGACCAAAGCTTCACACAGTCCTAGTGGTTAGATTTATGGTCTCCTTTAGCTTGACAAGAGATCATGCTCATGTCTCTTCAATGAGTGCACAGCTACAGGGACCTATGGTCTCCCCACATCTGCACCCTGCTACTGGAATGTACTCTCTTCAGAAAGGTCAAACACAAGTGCCGGGGAATAATGTGTGGCTATATCCTTCAGGGTGAGAATTACCAGCAGAATCAAGTTGCTGGAGGAGTTTTGTGCTGTTGCTGCTGAGTAGTAGTTTTGTGTACTAGGATTAGCGTTTTTTATAGGGTTCAAAAGAGGGCAGTAGCAATCACTCGCCTATTACAAGAAAGAAGAGCAGTAAAACACATAACAGTCTTACATTGCTGTCCTTTAAATGGCAATTCTGAGGATCCTGTTTAGGTCACTGATTTTATTACAATAGGTCTATTGTTGCCATCTCTCCTAGTTTTGATCTCTCGCACCATACATTTCTCCTTTCTGGCTTGCTCTGTTTAATAAATTAATTTGCCTGTGTACACATGCAATATAAGGCAGGATAGGATGGCATCTTAAAAACTAAGTTTTTCAGAGAGGCAATAAGTTAGTCTCTAAGGATTAAGTTGCATGTGACACTTAGACTGTACTAAATCTGTGGATTGTTAAGCTGTGTTAAAGTTCAAATATGCTGTGAGCAGTCGTGCATTAAGGCATAATGCCATTTTTTGCTTGCACAACTCTGACTTACCACTAGAAGGCTGGTGAGCAGCAATGGGGCTTGGATCTAGGCACCTGGGCTCTAACTCTGCTTTATGGTCCAAGGGTTTGGGAACAAAGCATCCCCGGATGCTGGCGGACTGCAGGATGTTTGATTTATCGCTGCGGAGCAGTGAAGTTACTGTAATATGAACTAGGTAGCATGCCCCCATTACTCCTCACCTGAAGTGGCATAACTTTGAGACACTCGGGCCACATCCAGATGAGTGCAGACATTTGGTTCCCCTTGTGCTGCAGCTACTTGTCCCCAGGGACCACCCATGCCACATGTGCTTTGGTGTGTGACAAGTTACCCCAGAGGCGGTAGGGGAGGCTGGGGCCGGCACTGTGCTGGCCCCAGCAGCCTTAACTGGGGTCCTGGGGGCCTCCTGGAGCAGCAGCTGTGGTGATCGAGCCTGGTTGGCAGCTGTGACATGGCTCCGGGTGGTCTGGCTCCGCTTTTCAGCTATGCACACTGCCCATGCATGTGCTGCTGTGCAGGTTTTTTCTGTGGGATTTTTTGAGCCAGGGATATCCGATTTTTGATTTTGGTTTTTTTTTTGACCCCTGGATATGCTAAAATAAAAACCCCACAGAAAAAGAACCGGGGCAGCACGCCCAGGCAGCGCACCCTTGCAGCACGGAGAACACCTCAATGGGCAGTATGTGGCACTGGAGATGTGTTTGCAGCACCACATACTGCACAGCTGTGCTCGTCTGCACGCACCCTCAGAGGGCACTTGGCATGAATTAATGAGCTTTAACGTGACATGGGAGCTTTAACGTATACATGATCACATTTAAGTGCCCTTAGTATGGCCTAAGGGTACTGTGTAACTTCACCCTAAGGTGCCACCTGCCCTGCCTTATATGTACAAAGGCAAATTCAGACTAACGTGGCTCACCTCCTCTTTCTACTCACATGAGGTAGAGGCATGTAAATGTGTATGTGCATATACTTTTTAGCTATATAGTGCATGTACTTATGACACCTTTCCTAGAATACCCTTAGCATTCACCCTTAGCGACAAACAATAAGACACTGAATTCATTTTTGCTTGAAACCAATGCTGGTGACTCTTCCAGATAAGTAAGAACTAAGAAATGCAAGAAAGGAGCTTCCATGGCATTTGAACCACGTAACTGTTTTTCCTTCCTGCTCATGTGTATGTTAGCCAAGCCCGTGCAAGGTTTCTCTGTGTTCAGCTTATTGAAGTGCCCACAGAGCCCCGTGTATCCTGCACAATGATGAAGCTGTTATTCCCGTTCCAAATTGCAGGCACTTTTGGCTGAAGTAATACAAGTTCAAAGCAGAGGGGAATGCTACTGATTTAAAGGAACAAATGATGAAGGTGGAGGTTGGCAGAATCCCCACAGCCCAGGGAGCACCCATGGCACGCTTACGAGCAGCGCAGCTCTCACAAGCTCAGTGCATTAATTAGTTATGCCATTGCACTGACCCAGCATTCAAAAGGATGTAGAGAGAGGGCTGTTTACTTTTGTTACATTTGTTTTCTCCAGAGCGCTCCATTTCTCGCTGAATGCACTGCACTTCCAGTGGAAAGCTGCAGAATAGCGTTGGGTCGGGGAACTCTCAGTTCTCTAGCTGGAATATAACATTTCTGCTGGACTTGAAAAACCAAGGCCTCCCTGTGAAGGCAGACTAGCCCAAGACACACTGAGTTAGTGCTTAAAAGACAAGGCAGCCTGAGGAAATGCAGGATGAGGCTGGAACACCTTGAGCAGCGCACTGTTACCTGATTTGTCAATGCACAATGAGAAATCATGAATCAGGTCCCTCAAAATGCGTGTGTGTGTGTGTGAGAAAGATACACTGAGCTTTTTTTTTTTTAAATCGCCCTGTGTTTTTAAAGTTTTAGGTTCAAGTTCTTCTCAGCAGGCACCTTTTTTAAAGTCAAAGCTGAAATTCTGCTGCAAACCCATGACTCCAGTATCTAGAGCAGTGGTCACCAACCAGTGGATCTCGATACACCAGTAGATCTCAGAGCCTCTTGAAGTTGATCCGAGGCTGGGGTGGGGGGCTGAGTGCCTCCGTGCATGCCCCGGCCCAGCAGGTGAGCCTGTAGGGGGGGAAGGGGCACGTGACTGGCATGTGCCCCTGGTGGCTGGGGAGGCACGGCTGCGCTGGCAGTGGCAGGAGTGCAGTAGCAGAAGCCCAGGCGCGGTGAGCGGGGAGCTCCTGCAGACTCTGCCAGCACTGTTGGTGGTGGGGGGGGGGGGGAAGGTGATGAGTGCCGACCAAGGGTCGGCAACCATCCACAGGCGGCCAGGGGCGATCATGGACCACCCACAGACGCTGCTGGTGGTGCTGGCGGCAGGGTGCTTTTTTGTAGGGAGTGCACTGCTACACTTGGAGTGCACATGCACCCCCTATACATCCACCCTTAAGGGGTGGGGACTAGCTCAAGGGACAGTGCCACAGAGGTAGGAGCAGGGGTAAGTTGGGTGGGGTCCTGGCTGGGTGGGACTTACCTACTGGGGAGGTGTGCCTCCAAATAATTTTTTTTCTCCCTCTGCCTTGATCTGCGCCCCCCACTCCTGCCCCACAGACTTACCTGCTGGCGGGTGGGAGGGAAGAAGGGGAAGGGTGGCAGCAGCACCTGGTAGATCTTGGGTTGCTTTTAAATGCCAAAGGTGATCTTCTACTTTAAAAGGTTAGAGACCACTGATTTAGAGCCTTAAAGGGGAAAATAACACGGGTACCATGAGAGTCATCATTCAAATCATAACAGCAGACAAGACTCTCTGAATTTCTGTTTAATGATCATGTAAGTGTCTATTCTTCTGTCAGGCCCTTGCCTCCTAGGCACCATGCTCCTCTAAGCCTATCATTCAACAACAGCCACTGGACTTACTAGACACTCATCCCTGTCATGTAACAAGGTTAATAGCTTTGTGTAACCCTGACTCAGATCAGGTGCTTGGGGTTCGCAAATAAAGACCCAGCTCTTCTCATCTGCTCCTCAGTGTCATGTCCAGATTACAAGTGTCAGAATTAAATTTTCGGTTTAAAACCTTGGCATGTCACTGTTTCTTGAGTGCACCTTGGATATTACCCACAGTGTGATTATCCATCTGTATCACTTGGTATCAAATGGCCTCCTGTATCAAAGTATATGAACACTTCCCATTGAATTAGGCTGTCCTCACCACACCCACAAGAGTTTATTATCTCCATTTTACAGGTTGGAACTGAATCATGGAGAGGCTAGGTACCAGGTCATCAAGGGGATTTGGAGGGCTAACTCCCAAAGGCATATGGTATGGATTGAGAACTGACTTCCCCAAAGTGACATGGAAGATCTGTGGCAGAGCAGGGAATCCAACACAGGCCTGTAGGTAGTGACCTATGATTGGGCCATCCATTCTCATGCTGCATTCAGCAGAGTAACACGCACCACCTCAGTTACCAACACTGGGGGGGGGGGAAAAAATAGGACAAATCACACTGGTGGATGCACCTCAGCTGCAAACCAAGTGACTGCAGAAGGCACTGTTGTGGAAATAAGGAGTGGCCACATATTTTGAAAGCTGTCCAGGTTTAGAGACAGGAGTCCATAGAGTTGCCAACTCTTTGCTAGTAAGAAATTGCTCCCTGCCAACCACCCATTTTAAAGCCTATCATACTATGGTGCAAGAACTGTGGCCTTTACGCTGTTTCCAGCCTTTCCCAGCCTCTGTATTTGTTGGCTTTTCCCATTGTCCTGCCTCCTGGGGAAGAAGAACAAATCAGAGATGCTGCAGGGGGTAGGTAGAGCTCTAGCCTGTTCCTCAGGAACTCTTGGACATTTGGGTTTGGGGAAAAAGAAGCATCCGATACCATGTTTACAGCTGAAGAAAGAGGGAAGGGAAAGCTCTCACTGGCTCAGTCAACTCTACTTTTTCCTGCTATCCTCCTTTTCTCTAATGCTGTGACATCAATCCTGGAAGGAGAAACAGGATCTTCAGGCCTGGGAGAGGTGGGAAAGAACAGTCACTGATGGAAGAGGAAAAGAAGTACCCTTAGGAGTGAGAACAAAGGGTGAAAATGGGTTTGAGACCTAGAATTGACTAGGGGTGAGCAGGGATGATGTCTGGCTGGGCAGTAGGGTCCTACCCGCCACTCCCATGATGGAGGGACAAGCTGCTGGCAGGCCAAGCGCTCCCTGAGATTCAGGGGACTCTGGTTCTTCCCTCCATGGTGGCAGTGCCCCCTGAGTAGCACCCACTCAGTAGCAGCCCAAGCAGGAGGTCCCAGGGGCTGCTGCCACTGTGGAGGGAAGCACCGGGCCCCATGCACCTCTTGGCCTGCTGGCAGCTCATGCGGACAGGCTGTACTGAGAAAAAAAGAAAAAGAAAACAGTGACGAGGAACCTGATCTCTTTTTCTCTCCGAGTCTGCCTGCTTCTCCTATGGCAGGGAGATGAGCTGCCGGCAGGCTGAGCAGTTCCTGAGCTGCACAGGGCCTGGTTCTTCCCTCTGTGGCAGTGGCACCCTCTGGGACCACCAGGTGGGCTGGTAGCAGGTGGGTGCTGCCTGGGAGCACCACCACCATGGAGGGAAGGACTGGGACCCCCTGCAGTTTAGGGACTGCTTGGCCTGCCAACAGCTCATCCCCCACCTGCAGGAGCGGCAAGCAGGCTCTGGCACCCTGTGCACCATCCCCACCGCCTTCCTGCTGCCTGGAACTGCCTGGAAATGGTCTGGCTTGCCCCTGGGACAGAGCAGCAAGGCAGCAGGAGGGCAGCTGGGTGTGCTGGTGGTGGGGATGGTGCATGAGACACTAGAAGCCTGCCAAGCTTCCCCAAGCACATCTGGGCTTCAAGTGCCCCGTGCACTGTTGCAATTCATTATGTAGCAAATTAAAGTACCTTGGATGGGTTTTACCTGGCTACATAACAAGGTCATTTAAAGCAAAATACACCAGCCAACATGTACATCATTATGACATTAAAGCAGAATACGCTGCCAAATGTGTAAACAATGATACTGTTAAAGCAGTGCAAAAGGGCAGTTAAGGCACTTTAAAGGCTAATTTTGTCACGTGCACGCGCACTCTTAGGGAGAAGTAATAAACTACCTGAACGGTCAGTCAGCTGGACAACCGACAGCCACTGAGCTACTCCTGGTAATAAGAGCAAATCCAAAGAAGTGTCCCTTCATAATGCCTAGACAGATTGTGCCACCCACCCTCTTTTACCTTCAGTGCTTCTGATTATATAGTGAGATATTTAATTTTACACTCATTTCCGTGTTGCTTTGCAGCAAGATACATTTGGGAGGGAAAACCTGCACTCCCAGTTTGACTTGTGCATGATCTGTGCTCACCATGTCACTTTGTAGGAGGTGCATGCACCACTGGCAATACAGGTTAAACTTTACACAGATGTGGGATGTGAAAGTACCTGGACAGACGATGGGAAATACTTATGTGACCTCAGACCAGTGCAGCTGCTGGAGTTGCCAAGGATACGAAGGTTGTTGCATATCTAATAAGAAGGATGCAAACCAGCTTATTATGCAAATATGAGAACACCAATATTTTCCATATTCATCTGAAAGGATTTAATGCCTGTTCAGGGCTACCTAGTTTGAAAACATGTTTTCATGTGCTTATATGGGGAAAATGAAGCTTGAAATTCTCTAGGGCTTTGAAGATGGGCTTTAAACAAGGCAGGAAAGTGAGACAGGCTTCTTTGTAGATGAGACTTGCAAACACAGGTGGTACTGGGGAGATGTGGTGAATGAAAGCGAGCACCAAAATAACAAGGGATCCACAATAGGGTAGAAAGCTGAGTTTGACATGACAAGAGGTGCAATCCAGGAAGACACAAGGTAACTAGGGACTCATGGTATGAAACTTATACAACAAAGAATTTTAAAAGGTGTGCAATATTAAGTAGGTGAGCATTTCCATTGATTTGGGTTCAGCATGTGCATGTGAAAGAAATGCCGTCTTGGCCTGTTCATGGGGAATTGAACCTTATTCATTAGTGGGTTACATATACATAGGTGTTCTGCTGGATCATGTTCTTAAGCAGAGAAAAATATGGCCCATGGGTCAGATCCAGCCTGCAAGGCAATTTCATCCAGCCTGCAAGTGGGTGCCTACCAATTCACTGTATGTGGCCCAGCCCTGGGCTGCCCCTGCTGTGCTCACATGGGGCTGAGCCCTGCTCACTTACATGGGGACAGCAAGCACTGTGCTCCTACCCTCGTCCATGAGACAGCCCTGACCCCAGCCCCACAGGTAGGGAAGTGGTGGTGGGGGGGGGGTGGTTGGGTGTGGAGGAAAGTAGGCAAGTGGCAGGGGAAGTGATGGTGGCGGCAGCAGGCAGGGTTGGGGGAAGTGATGGTGGCGGCAGCAGGCAGGGTTGGGGGAAGTGATGGTGGCGGCAGCAGGCAGGCAGGGGGGTAGTGGTGATGGTGGCGGGCAGAGGAGTGGTGGTGGTGGCAGGTGGGAATGAAGCAACAGGGTGTGTGTGTGTGTGTGTGTGTGTGTGTATGTGTGTGTGAGTGGGGTATGGCTGTAGTGGGGAGTCCTACATTTACACTCCACCATACCTACATGCCCCGTTGCATACATCCACCCCACCCCCACACACCTCCTCCCCACACCCCACAGCCCCCCACAAACCCCATACCCACTGTGAGAGTTAAGCTACGCCCGCAACATAAATCACCATCTCTTGTTTTAATATGTACTGGTTAATTTCCTTTATTTCTCTCCTGCCACGACTTTGATGAAATAAGATACAGAAATAAACAGTCTTGAGAGATGAGGATCTGCAGTTCAACAAAAATAACTCTTCTGCACAACTATTATGTCTCTGTTAGATAGATAACATCTTATATATATTTAGTTCCCTCTGTCTTTGAGAACTCTCCATTTCTTGGTTGCTTGCCCCATTCTTCTCTACATGGGTCCCAAGCAAATAGCAATCCTAGGTTACCTTGTATTTACTACTGATATCAACATTGTGGGATTCTCTTCTCTTTGTTAGTTTTCATCCACTCTCATTCCTTTCTCTAATTTTAAGTCTCTGGGATGTTACTCGATGTCTTCAGGTTTCAGACTCACTGATTCAAAGTCCTCCTTTATTAACTCACTTCATTTTCCCAGGTAAGTCTCTCTCCAGGACCCTTCTTACATTCCCTTTTCTCTTTCTTGTAGTTTGTCCCTGTTTCTTATGGGTTGCTTTCTTCTCTTTTTCCAGCCCAATTTGAGTTACTTGCCATTTAAATCCGTCCAGCCATCTGCTGCCTCTCTCACAGCCAGCACTTTTTCCCCTCTCCCTTAGCATGTGCTGCTCTCTTTTGTTTATGTTTTCATCCAGGTCTCTCTCTTCCTCATCCGTGTAGCCCCGACCCTTTTTTCCTGGGACTGGTTGCTAAGGTAAGTTTTGTTTTGTTTTCTGCTTTTCTTCACTCCCCCAAAGTTCTGTGATGGGACAGACTTGGTGCCTCATCACACCCACCTACACATCCCCACAAACATATCCCCCATAAACTTCCTATACTTGCCTACACTCACACCCTCCCTCATACCCCACATGCACACATTCCCACACAGAGTCATGGGCCCCCACAAATCCCATACCCACCTACCCACACCCCCACTCACATCCCACCTCAAACCCACTTCCACATCCACACATATACCCTCACCCACACCCCACACCTGCACACATACACCCACAGCCCCCCACAAACTCCAAACCTGTCCACCTGTACCCCGCCACACCCCTCCACAATGTACAAGATTAAAACTTCATTTTGAGCTATTATGCAATCACCTTTTATACATGATGAAAACATACAAATCAGGACAAAAATATTTTAATTTTATTTAAAAAATATATGTTATAGTAGATGTTTGATTTACAGTATATAATTTGGTTATTCTGATTCCAAGATGAGTACTTTGGGGGGAAAGGGGAGAGACTTCCAGTGGCAAAATTCAGGGGTTAGGGGTGGGACTTCTGGTCCCAAGATGGGAACTAGGGGGCAAGGCTCCTGTCAAGGGCTGGGGCTACCCTTGTGGCCCTTGACAGCTCACCAAAAATTGTTAACTGTCCCTCTACCTGAACTAATTGCCCCACCACCTAGTCTTAAGGCATGATGCTGGGTTACATGCATTCGTTATGGGATGTTGTGGCAAATAATTAATCCATGTGTTCTAAATCATGACATCACACACCAGTTGCCAGCATTTAGGACTAACTTTAGTCCCAAGTTGAATCCAGAGCCAGCTGCCAGCACTTGGGATTAATTTTAGTCTCAAGCTGAAGCCAGGAGAGGTGGACGGCCATGAGCCCTGGGGCTTGGCTCAGGCTGGTCCCCTAGTGGCTGGGCAGACCCAGCAGGGAGGCCCCTTGTGTTACTTTGCAGTAACACATCTACATGAGTGTTACTGCACAGTAACTAACTGGGTGTAAATTTGATATCTGCATGATGAAGGTATCAAATTTATGCTCAGGTTGGCACAAGTTGCCATATTTACTGCTCAGTACAGGGGTGCATGTGTAAACCTGTGCCCATACTGTGCAGTAATTTTGGTTATTGCGTAGTAAATGCACACATGTAGATGTACCCAGTGTGTGCTAAGTCCTGGAAATCGGATCATGTAAACTACCTCAGAACCACCCTGAGTGTACCACTCGGAGGTCTCTGTCTCAGGCTACTCCATTAGGGGCTCTTGTACATGTGGTGCCATTACCATGTACATGTGATAAAAATGTCACATTATGTGGCTTAATGGCATCACACTGTACATGTGCAGGAGTTTTGGGGGTTTTAAATGAGCTTGCATCATTGCAAACTAAACTACATCCTAATGTACATCCCCCCCAGCTGAAGGCGAGGTGGGCAGGTTCTGCAGAAAAAAAGGATCTGGCCCCTCACCACTTCTGCCTTCAGCAGGCGACGGCTGCAGGCAGAAGCAGCAAGGGGCCTGATCCTTTTTTCCCCTGGCAAAGCCTGTCTGCCTGCTAGTGGTCTGAATGGCCCACGAGCTGCAGGGGGCCCTGGTCTTTCCCTCTATGGTGGTAGCACCCCTCAGGCCACCAAAGCAGGCTGCTAGCAGGCCAGGTGCTGCCCCAGATCAGGGTTGGGGAAGAGTTGGATCAGGCCAGGTGCTGCCTCTCAGCTGGGGCAATACCCAGCCCTCTAGCAGCCCACCCAGGCAGCCTCAGGGGGTGCTGCTGCCACAGAGGGTAGGACCAGGAGACACTTGGCCCACTGGCAGCTCACCTCCTGGCTGCAGGCAGGCTCCACCAGGAAAAGAAAAAGTATTGGGCTCCTTGCCAAAAAACCCCCAAACAAACCCAGAAAAGAATCGAGCCCCTTGCCATAAGTGACAGAAAATAAAACCCCTAAACTGAAATGGTGGGTTTCAATTAAAAACCCACCGTTTCAATTTAGGGGACATAGAAGCCAACCCTGAGGATTAAACCCCCTTCTCATGCACAAGCACCCTAGCACAGCTACATTGCCTCACCTAGTGCACGCAGAGTGAGGGTGAGAAGGAGGGCGCTGCTTCCCAGTGGCACTCCTTGGGCTGGCAATGAACAGTGCTCATAGGGATTTTCAGAAACCAACATGTGAATGGAGGACCACTTAAACTAGTCAGAAGTAAATACTGAGGAAAAGGGTGTGGGCTAAGCTCCCCCATCATGCTGCATTCTGGCCTGAAAGGAAATAGCTCTCTCTGCTTATTATTTGCAACTGTGAATCTTCTTGGGCACTAAGTCAGGTCAATCCATCATCCTACCTACCCCTCCCTTCACAAAAATAGGAGGTCATAGGTGGTCCATCACAGAGAATACCATAACCTCTTCCAATAGGTTTTTGGTATGGGGTTAGGCATGGTCAGATTGGGCTCCACAGGCAGGATGGGCTCCTAATCTATTAATTTTGGCAGTGGTTAAGCACAAACATAAGTGTTTGCAGATACCTGTTAGGACTGAGGTTGCATCGCACATACCCAGAGACAGAAATATAGGTGCCATGAAAACATTAGAGGGTTAGGCAGTCATTGAGCAGTGGTTGTCTTGGGTACCTAAATGATCAGTTATATGCCTAAATCCCATTGTAAACTGAGTCCAAAGTCTGACTTTGATTTTTACTACTCTTAAAAGCTGGAGAGCATTGAAAGTTCCCTCCCATTCCCTGCATCTGGCTACTAATGAGATTTTGAAGTAAGATAAAGGAACCTCAGATTATGGCCACTTCTGAGCTATTTTTAGTTTACCTAAACTCTTTCAACTCTTTCGGTAAAACTCATCAAAATTCATCTGTACAAAAAGGATGTAACTTCAAAGAAGTCATATGCATTAAATGTCAACAGGCTTTGTTCATTATAAGTTACAGTATCATTATATCGAACATGATTTAAATTTAGGAAGATTTAATTTCAGAATCTTTAAAATGAGGCTTTTCTAAAGCAAGGGAATAAACCTTGCTATTGAAGTGATCATTACTTTGAAGTTGGTGTTCTTTTTTTTTTTAATTACATCAAATTTGTGAATACGATAACATGGATGGAAAAATAACTATTATGAAAATGTAAAAGCAGCAGCTCACCTGTGCTCATTTTGCAAAGCCTTTTTTTGGGTGCAATTCTATTTTAAGCTATGGAAACTGAAAATATTCCTCTAAAACTCGTTGTCATGGTTATAAAATCCCATAAGAAATGATGCATGTCTGCAGCTGCTAAGGGAAACATTTATGGCATGATTTCATGGCAAAAGGAAAGAAAGAAAGAAAAATACCACCCACCACAAATCCATTTTCAGACTTGCTTATTATGTTACTTTATATTGACCTCCACACCCACCCCTCCAAAAAAGAAACTACTTTTACTTCTCTCTGCATTTAGATCATCTGCAAATTATAACATGAAGAGCAGATAACCTTGTGCAATTGTAATGAGAGGGGAGGGCAGTGGAGATCCTTTGGTATTTTGTTTCCTTTGGTTTTGTCAATTTTAAGATAAATTAATATTCATTCGTAGTACTCTGCATGTGATGTTGAACTGTAAGTGTGCATTTACCTTCTCATGATCAGTTTTCCTTTCAGTGTGCCTTGGTTTTTGGCTACAGCAGCTTAGTTCTCTGACCAAACTTCAGAGAAAATGCCAACATGGGCAAGATTTCAACAAAACAAAGTCCAGTCTTCGGCCAAGTGCCTCAACATCATGGTCCTGATCCTGAGTTTCCTGTCCATCATCCTCATGGCAAGGGTCACACATAGTGAATAATCATGCAGTCTAGCTACTGCTGTAGCCACTTGGGTGGATCATGGTCATTTTGCCACCCCACCAGCAGGGCTGTCCTCCCCCAGCTCCAATATCTTCCTTTTCCCAGTTCCTGGCTCTGTGGGCTCCCTTGCCACCTTCCTGAGCTGGAGAAGGAACGTGCTTTCCTTCTGGTCCCACGCAGCCAGCGACATTCATCAAGGAAGCTCTTGGTTTTTTGTGGAGATCCTGAGGGAAGATCTTGGACTCATCTGTGGGGACTGACCATCCTGCACTCTCTACCAAATGACAATCTTATTAATCAATTAAGATCAAGGCATGGCAGGAGAGAAAGCGGGCAGTTAGCCCAAGAACAGGTGGGCAGGCCGCACGGAAATCGGCCCCGAGCAGGCGCCCTGTTACAGTTTGGAATAGGGTACAGGGTAGAATAATATCGGAGAAATCTCATAGAGCAAACGGGGTGGCTAGGTAACCTTTGATCATGTATCTGAGTTACTGAAAGCTATATATCTAGTAAGATCTCAGGTAGCTTACTCATAAGTATCACCCAGAGGCAGGTGTAAATTCCCTCTAGAGGCAGGCAAATCACTGATCATGAGTTTCGAGAGACAGAGCAAGTTTCAGATGGTCCAGCTTCTCTCTCTGAGTTTTCACCATGGCTATTGCCCCTCCTCCTGGGCAGTCTTTAACTTATATACACCTTATAACATCATTTACCTGGTCCAATGGAGCAACCAATTTGAAATGCATCACTGGTTGCTAGATAGATTAGCATTGTTTAGAACAATAGGGAGCCCACGCCCCTCACCCAGGTATGCGATGCCAGTCATGTAGGCAGAGGGAGCAGGTTTCCCCCCTCCCTCAGGAATGTATCTAGCTCAGATGACAACTCAGGGTTACCTAAAGAGATGGGATGTCTGCTGTCTGCAGTGACCATTTTAAACAAATTGTCACATAGAGTTTTTGGGAAGAGACAGAGGTGGCATTCTGCCACAGATGCGTGCCAGCATGTTATTTGCCCTGCTGACCACCGCCTTGCACCGACAGCTCATGTTCATGCAATGGTCAATCATTACCCCTCGGTCCCTTTTGGTCATGGTGCAAGTCAAGCTGTCACCACTGAGCCTGTATCTATGTTGGGGATTGTTTGCCCCCAGATAGAGCACCTTAAACTTGGACGTGTTAAACTTCATCTGGTTCTGGTTTGCCCAACTCTTGAGCCTGTCCAGGTCTGTCTGTATTTGCAACCTAGCTTCTGACATGACCACACTGCCCCATAACTTTGTGTCATCTGTGAACTTGGCCAGTGACCTTTTCACTCCCCCATCCAAATCATTGATAAAGATGTTGAAAAGCACTGATCCAAGCACGGCCCCCTGAGGGACACCACTGGACTCTTCACACCAGGACAACACTGATCCATGAACTCTCTGGGTCCTACCCTGTAGCCAGTTTTCCACCCACTAAACCATGGAGCAGCTGAGCCCACAATCTGCCAGTTTTGCCACAAGGATATCATGGGATACTAGATCAAAAGCCTTTTGGAAGTCTAGGTATACAACGTCTACCTTGTCTCCCATGTCCAGGTGGTGAGAGACCTGGTCATAGAAGGAGATGAAATAAAAAAGTTCCTTTCTTTCTCATAAAAAATAAATAAATAAATGTCTTCAACCCTTGCCAGGGATTCAAAGTCTTCTTCCATTCCTCTCCCCAGGACAGAAACATATTCTTATACTGCTTTATCTCCTCCTGGGTCCTTACTAGAGCTATGCAAGTCTTCAGATCCCGCTTCGGATCTGGACCTGCTTTGGATGCTCCAGAGTCCAAAGTGGCACTTCTGGGTCGAAGTGGGATACCATCCATGGTGTCCGGAGCAGGTTGGGGGCATCCAAAGCACTTTAGACCCATGTTGGATGCTTCAGAGCCACTTCAGCTGTTTTGAGGCAATTAGAAGAGGGAGGGGGAGCGGAGGAGTGACAGAGAGTGGGACGGGGGGAAGACTGACGTCTGCAGGTAGCCAGGGAGAAGGATATCCCTACCTTTCCAATGGCAGTATCTGTGGGGTGGGACTTAAAAAAGTATAAAAGCCCCTGTTTCCAGCCCTTCTGTGCCTTTTGCAGCTCGTTCCCTGTCAGCAGCTGTGTGAGAGAGGAATGGTGTGACTAAGACCTGTCTGCTGCTTTTTCATGTTATAAAGGAGTGGTTAGGATTTAGCTTAATTTAGCTTAGTTTAGCTTAGCTATTCAATTCAATTATTAGTAGTATTACAATTCAATTTATTTCTTTGAATTATTTTTTGGGGAACTAGTTGTGCAAACTTCGCAAAAAGTCAGTTGTGTTTTCCCAGCCAGTGTTATCTATCACTATGCAGGGAGGCACAGATTGCTTGTTTGCATGCACGCACACATGCATGCACACACACATGCACATACATAGAGACCCAGAATATAGAAAAAACTTTGCAGTGGAAGAAGACAGACAGACAGATATTTACAGAGGAGCAAGACACAGGTAATATATTGAGACACAGGAACACACACAAATAATTTCATTCACAGCACAAGATAGACAATATCATGAGAGCCAGAAAGAAGACACAAAAATAATTTCATTCACAGCACAAGACCAGATGGACAGTATTGTGAGAGCCAGAAAGAAGACACAAGAATAGACACAAAAATAATTTAATTCACAGCACAAGATAGACACAGATATTCACAGGAGAACAAGACAGACAGATATACAAAAGGATTCTCACACACACACACACCTTTTGCAGCACAGGAAAGAGCAAAATGAAACGTGCTGGAAAGGCAGGCGCCAGGTCTTCTGGCAAGGGAGGGAGAGGGGGTAAGGAGAGAGCTAGAGCTGCGAGCCCCCCTCTACCCTCGTCCCAAACACAGACGTATTCTATTTCCAAGCAGCCATGACATCAGTGCTGTCAGTGGAAGTGAGGTGGTGGGAGCAGTGTCTGCACCAAACATCCCTGCACCTGCACCACCTCCGTTCAGTCCAGAAGTGGGCACCCACAGTGGAGTCACTGCCTCTTCCACCCCGATTTCAGGTCTCAGCATGAGCCTCCCTCTGCCAGAGGAGGAGCTGGAGCTGGAACCAGGGATGCTGAGTGTGCTGGCTCAGGCAATTCTGGGGACTGAGGGGGGATCAGAGTTAGTGCTCCACATCCCTCACGTTTCCCCTAGACCCAGGTCTCCTCCGGAAAGTAGCACCTCAGAGGAGGCTGAGGTTGTGGAGGCAAGTAGCTCAGCTGAGGCAGCTCCTCCTGCTGTTCAGCCTCAGCCTGCTGAGAAGGGGGGAAAAGGCAGGATTCTCGCCTTCAACCCAGAAGTGGGGGAGCAGTGTGGGATCATTTTGAGGTGGCAGATGATCCCAGGTTTGCCATCTGCCAGAATTGCAGAAGGCACATGAGCCATGGCAAGCACATGAGGCACTTCTCCACCACCGCCATGCTGCTGCATCTAAGGAGGCACCACCCCCTTGCCCTTCTTCCTGCTGCTAAACCTGGCACCAGTGTGAGTGTGCTGAAAGGGAAGTCCCCCCGCTTGCTCCAAAGGCCCCTTACCCCCAAAGCAGAGGCAGGCCGCCCTGGACCAGTGGGGGAAAGGTGGACAGAAAGGGAGGGCGCGTTCCCAAGGCACGCGAGATCACCCAGAGCATTGGGGAGATGCTTGCTCTGGATAGCCAGCCCTTCTCCCTAGTCGAGCAACCAGGGTTTAGGCACCTCCTCGATCAGGTGATCCCCCTCGTGAGGGAACTGGAGAACCAAATGGAGAAGTTCTTCCTGGCCAGGGCAGGCCGCTGTCAGCAGACATGCAGGCACTGGTGAGGAGGCTGAAGGAGGGCATCGGGAGACAGCTGGATCCCTTGTGGTCCAGTATGGTCCACATGATGGCAGGCACGCGCGACCCAAGGGTGAAGGGGAGCATGTGCACCGGTAGCCCCAAAACCCTTGATCTTTGCATGCAGGTGCTGGTGAACAAAGTCAGGGAGGCTGAAGTGCAGAGACGAGGGGATGTGGAAGAGGGGGATCCGCTTTCCCGTGCCAGCACTCCCAGCGCCTGCCAGTCTCTTCCACCCCAGCCACTGCCAATGTGGGCCATGGGCATGGCTTCAATGCTGGGGTCCAAACGCACCAGATCCCAGCCTCAGGCAGGTAGGACCAAAGCTTTGGTGGCTACCTATCTCGCTGAGGATGTGGAGCCACTGGACTATGACCCCTTGGCCTACTGGGCAAGCTGCAGCCAGATGTGGCCGGATCTGGCCACGGTTGCCTGGCAACACCTGTCCCGTCCACTGACCAGTGTTCCAAGCGAGAGGGTGTTCAGCATTGCTGGGGATGTTGTGACACCCCACTGCACCTGCTTGGATCCTACGCTGGTGGAGCAGCTGGGCTCCTAAAGGCGAACCTCCTGCTGCTGGGGTTCCCCAAGCTCCACCTGCAGATGGACTGAGTGCCGCCCTCCTCACTCCGTCTGCACCAATTTCCTTTTTGGAGGTTTTGAAAAGCCAGGTAATGCCCCGCTCTCAGCTGAAGGAGGCACTAACTGCATCACCAGCCAGCAGGGGAAGAACATGTCCCTGCTGGGCTCATTCCCCTGCCAGGACGAACTTGGAGGTATGGGACTGGGGCTATGGGGAAGGTGGAGGCACCAGGTCCTGGGACTGACCACTAAAAGTGCCTGCCAGGGTAGGGAGGCCTGGTGAGACTGCTGGCGGTGCAGCAGCCCCATAAATGCCAGGACCAACAATCCCCTGGTGAAAGGCGGGGAAAAGGTGCCATAACCTCTAGCTAATGCACGCACGCAAAAAGTCTTGGTTGGGGAACACCCAGACCTGTCAGTGAAAATGGAAATGGAGGTGTCAGGTAGGTAGGGACAGGCTGGAGTGTGGCGGGGAGGGGATGTAGCAGCTCAGGTGAAAGTGCAGAGGTGCCTGGGGTGTCAGATGTCTGTCCAGTCGCAGTGTGCCAGAACTTCACTGTGTATATTGAGTCCACGAGTTTCTGTACCTACTATCTAGGAGGCTGATGAAGTGTAGTTCATAGGCCCAGCTCTGAAAAGTGGTTTGCATTGTAATTTGTTCCCTCTCAGGATCAGGCCTGAGAGATTGGAGGCAGAGCGTTTTTTTTTTTTTGTGAGGACTGTGCCCCCACAGGTAGTGGGTTTTGTTGTCTTTGATCGATTCTGGTGTGCAGTTTGTGGGGGTACTGGAGATAGTTGGCAGGTTGTGTGTGTTGAGCTGTAGAAAGTTGGCTTCGGTTCTGGTGATGAGGTTAGGTGCTTGTTTGAATGTACAAACCACTTTTCAGAGCTGGGCCTATGAACTGCACTTCATCAGCCTCCTAGGTAGTAGGTACAGGAACTCATGGACTCAGTGTACACAGTGGAGTTCTGGCACACTGCGACCGGCCAGACATCTGACTCCCCAGGCACCTCTGCACTTTTACCTGCGCTGCTGCATCCCTCTTTCCCCCCTATCCCCCCCCCCCCCCAGCCTGTCCCTCACCCCCTGATGCCTCCATTTCCATTTTCACTGACTGGCTTTCTTTCCTGCATTGCAGGCCAGGCCAGCCTCTGGCTTCTTTACTGCCTTACTATTCCTTCCATCCAGAACCAACTGCAGGTACTTCCTCAGCCTGACAAAGGGGTTTTCAACCCTAACGCTTCCAAAGATACATTTTTTTTAAGTACTCCTGTTTTTTCATAATACACACACAGCCATAAAAAAATAAGATAAGCCGTCACACACCATGAATAACATCATATGTCCAACACAACACAACATCTTTATTTCTTGCTGTCAATTCCTTTATAAAACAACAGGCTCTGTGACAGCTCTGTGTGGGTACCTTTGATGCTGCTGCTGCTGCTGCTGGTGTTGAGTTAGCTAAGTTATTGTACCTGTTGTCACGTAAAGTGGAGGACCAGACGTGAGGCTGTAGGGGAGGAGGAGGCCTCAGTGGGGCACACAACCATGTTGTGCAGAGGCCCCAGCACCAGGAAGGGCACACCTTAACACACACACAGTGTCACCTACCCACATCACAAGTTTTGCCTGTCAGCAGCTTGGGGTGCAGGGCCCCAAATGACAGAGTCCCCCAGTGAGACACGCACAGCTGGCAGGCAGGCTTCACAGCCTGGCAGGGCCCAGCACTCACTCAGGCCTGCTCTAGGACACACACAGCTGGCAAGCTTCATGGCCTCAGTAAGAGCCACCACCCCTGCAGTTTTCAGCCCGCTGTGCCTTAACACACACAGGGTCATTTGTGTCACAAGTTTTGCTTTTCAGCATCTTGGGGTGCAGTTTCCCTCCAACCCCTGCACCAATATTCTTAAGACTTGGTAGGCTTTGTGGCCTCAGCAAGAGCTACCACTCCTGCAGTTTTCAGCCCCCTGTGTTGTAACACATAGACATGACAGGAGCTTTGCTTTCAAGTATTTGGGGTGCAGTTCCCCCCCAATCCCTGCACTGATCTTCTTGAAACTTGGCAGACTCTGGCCTCACCAGGGGTACCATCCCTCCACTTTTCACCCTCCTGTGGTGTAACACACAGCCGTGACATGAGTTTGAGTTTTAAGAATTTGGGATACAGTTCCCCCCAAGCCCTTGCACGGATCTTCTTGAAACTTGTCAGGCTTCATGCTCTTAGCAGAGGCTACCATTCCTGCAAGTTTCATTCAAATCATACAAAAAACAACAGTTATAGCTCTTCCATTGATTCCCCATTATACCCTACGGCCAGATCTCCAAGGCAACTCTGAAGCTTCGGAGCCGCTTCGGCCGGATCGAGGTGGAAACCCGGTCGGAGCTCCGGATCAGATCGCGGCCATCCAAAGCGTCTGGATATGAAGCCGGATCGGATTGCTGCTGATTCACACAGCCCTAGTCCTTACCATAGCCCTTTGCAGCTGGCAGCTCTATTTTAATTCGTGCCCACTTACTCCCAGTTCTGACGATAGAAAGGTTGTTTTATAGTCCTTCCTGTTTGCCAGCACGCGTTGTTCCCAGCCTAATTGTCCTATGCTTTGAGGAAACTATACATCCCAGAATGCCCAGGCCTTAGGCTACAGAACTAGCAGGATTGTGCTAGACCCTGAGCTGACCCTTTAAATTGCTCCCCTCCCCTCTCCGCCCCCCACTCCCCAATCTTGTTACAGAAATCTGTACAGTGAATTGTTGGGTAATGAACAGCATCACAATGAAACTTTAAACATATTGAACAAACCATGAATCCATGGCCCGTCTCCCATGCAAATCTGTGTTACTGCACTTCAGCGTGACAAATTTCAGCAAAAAATCCTGTTTAACTAGAATAATTTGAGGCCCTGTGGTGTGATATTATGACCAGTAAAACAGATTCCAGCAGTGAATACAAGAAGAGATGAAATTAAGCATCAGAAGAAAAGGCAACCACCCGTGTCATGCAAAATTGCCTTCTTTCTCCCAGTATGCTCCCATCAGCCTTGCATACAGGCCTTGGGCACAAGAAGTCACATGACAAACCATGTGTAAAGGAAGCAACAGAGGAAGCATAAGCAATTTCCTTGAAGAACAACTTATAAAGTATGAATGAAGAGGTCAGTGGACTCAAAAAGAGTGATGTTGCTCAGAAAGGTAACATAGCACCATCAACCTTGTCAAAATTTCAAAAAACAGATGTCAAATTGAAAGCAAAATCCAAGGCAATGTATTGGGACCAAAAAGGAATTAAGTCCATCCCAGAGCTTTTTGAAGACACAGACAAGACCGTATATAAATGGTTTCTGGATGTGGGAGCTAAGAATATCCTAGCTAATGGACCGCTACTGTGCATGAAGGCATTGGCATTTGCAAATAAGCTCTGTACTAACGATCTTAAATGAAGTGCTGGATGGCTGCATCGTTGTCATAAACTTTATGGCATGACCTATAACATGGTGTGCAGTGAGGAAGCTGATGTGTCTGTGGACACCCCTGCTTCGTGGCAGGAGAGCAAACTGCAAAGTTTCTTGAATAATCACCCAAGAGATGACATTTACAATGCAGATGCAACGGGGCTGATGCGCAACAGAATCGAACTGCAAAGGGTGAGCACTGTCACGGGGGAAGCAATCATCACCATTGCTTCAACAGTGCTACAGTGCTAGTGGCCCAGATCAGCTGAAGCCATTAGAATTTGGTAAATATGCAGGGGCCCATATGTGCTTTAAAAACACGAGCAGTTTCCCTTGCAGCTGTTGGTCCTACAAAAAAAAAAGAAAAAAAAAAAAGACCTAGTTGATCACAGAGGTGTTCACAGAGTGGCTTCAGCACCTTGATGCTAGGATGAAGAAGGCACAAAGAAAAACTGCGTTGCTTGTTCTCACTGTTCTGTGCACAACTTGACCTGAGTGAACGTCTTTCCATGTGATGAATGAAATTTCAGTATTTTTCCTGCATTATGCAAATCTAATAATGGTGCCAATGAATTATTAGAGAGGGGGGCACTACCACAGATGCCTGCTGTACCTCATGTCCTGTGGCAGCAGTGCTGTCGCCTTCCTCACCTGCCTCAGAGAGAGGAGCCAGCAGGGCCACAGCGAGAGGCATGGCCCAGCACTGAGAGACAAAAGCTCTGCCTGGGGCTTCCACTGTGCTGTGATGGGAAAGCGCTGCTCTGGCTGGTCATAGTTCATCCTGGGCAGAGAGGGTGCCTATAGAGGGATCTGGGCATGGCTTGCTTCATCGCATGACCCCTGCACCACCTTGGGCCCCCTCTTGGGACAGTGCGGGTACCCAGAATGCCCCTTCTCCAGAGGATTCTCCCTGCGGACAGCCGGTCTGCCTGGTGCTGGGGCTGATGGAGCTGGCCAGGAGGAGATCCAGGTGTGTAGGAGTGAGGAAGCGGTGGCATCAGGACCCTTAGGGGACTCCTTCCCAGCAGGATTCCCTGGATATCAGCGCCAGCTCTTCTTTGAACGCTGTGTGGCTCTGCTTTCTGGCATGAGACATGAGAACAGTGATTCTCAACTGGGGTGCTGCTGAATTCAGAAGAGTCAGAGCAGGGTGCCTTGAGTCTAAAAAGGTTGTGGCGCACTGTCCTAAGACTTCCATATAGAGGTGGAACGGATGGGAATGTCACATCTGACCTACTTACAACGTAGACACAATGATGGTGTTTATCAATAGTCTTCAAAATGGATTCAGTCAGTCACTGATGATCTTCTCTTCCCTTCTACCCACACATATGAAATCTAAGACCCAAAGGACCAATAATTTAAAAAAGCGGGTGGAAGAACAAAAGAATTTGAAGAAAAAAAAAAGGATAATGCCTGTTCAAAATCTTCTGGCTCCCCTTTCTCCACTGCAGCAAATATGAGCTGCTTGCCTTCACTTTCAAGGCTCTTAGCCACTTGCCCTCCCTCACCCCCAGCTATCTCTCTCTAGATTTCGCATTTGGAGCCCTTTCAAAAAGGGAACTTTTCAAAAGGGCAGGGGCTGGCCCATTCTAATTGTCATGGGTGAAAGAGTGGAGCCCGATGGATGAAGTAGTGTTCAAGCTGCAGCAGGTTTTGCTACAGTTAAATCATTCTCATCCTGTTCACATATAACACACCAGATGCTGCCCTTTTAAAATGTTTCCCTTTTTGAGACAATTTCAAATGTACATGTCCACACCCTGATAAGATAATCCTGAATTCTGAGGATTGGAAGAGGGCCAACATTGTGCCCATCTTCAAGAAGGGCAAGAGGGAGGACCCGGGCAACTATAGGCCAGTCAACCTAACCTCTATCCCAGGGAAAATCCTGGAAAAGCTCATTAAAGAATCAGTGTGCAATACTCTCATGGAAGGTAAGATCCTGAGCGACAGCCAGCATGGTTTTGTCGCAGGTAAGTCGTGTCTTACCAATCTCATCTCCTTCTATGACCAGGTCTCTCGCCACCGGGACATGGGAGATGAGGTAGACGTTATATACCTAGACTTCCAAAAGGCTTTTGATCTAGTATCCCATGATATCCTTTTGGGAAAACTGGAAGATTGTGGGCTCAGCTGCTCAACAGTTTAGTGGGTGGGGAATCGGCTACAGGGTAGGACCCAGAGAGTTCTCATAAACGGATCGGTGTCATCTTGGCGTGAAGTGTCCAGTGGTGTCCCTCAGGGGTCCGTGCTTGGACTGGTACTTTTCAACATCGTTATCAATGATTTGGATGAGGGAGTGAAAAGCTCACTGGCCAAGTTCACAGATGACACCAAGTTATGGGCAGTGTGATCACATCAGAAGATAGGTTACAGATACAGGTGGACCTGAACAGGCTCGAGAGCTGGGCAGACTGGAACTAGATGAAGTTTAACCCTTCCAAGTGTAAGGTGCTCCATCTGGGGACAAACGACCCTCAACATAGATACAGACTCAGTGGTGACAGCTTGACTTGCGCCACTGCTGAAAGGGACTGAGGGGTAATGACTGACCATTGCATGAATATGAACTGTCAGTGCAAGGCAGTGGTCAGCAGGGAAAATAACATGCTGGCATGTATCAACCCATGAATCTTGTGTAAAACTAAGGAGGTGATACTCCTGCTGTACTCAGCACTGGTGAGACCACAATTGGAGTACTGCATACGGTTCAAGGCACCGCACTTCAATCAGGATGTGGAAAAACTTGAGAGGGTCTAGAGAAGAGCCACCCATATGACCAGGGACTTGCCAGGCAAGCCATATGAGGAAAGGCTGAGGGACCTGGGACTCTTCAGCCTAAACAAGAGAAGGTTGAGAGGGGACTTGATAGCGGCTGACCGCTATATCAGAGGACTACATCAGGACCTCGGTGAACAGCTGTTCACTAAGGCACCCTGGGGAAGACCAGGACCAATGGATACAAACTCCTGGAAGGCCACTTTAGGCTTAATACCAGGAAAAACTTCTTCGCAGTCAGGGTGTCCACACTGTGAAATAAACTCCCTCCAGTGGTAGTGCAGTCAGCTACCCTGGAGATTTTTAACAGGAGACTGGACAGTCACCTCGCTGGGGTCACCTAACTCCAGTTGTCTTCCTGCCTAGAGTGGGGGGGCTGGACCCGATGAGCTGCAAGGTCCCTTCCAACCCCTTACAGTCTATGAATCTATGGATAACCACTACCTGCCTATCAACATTTTGAGAGATGCATCTGGTTTGCTGTGGCTGTACTAACCACAATTGTTTCAACCATTACCTTGTACTTCCCCTGCAGGCATGTATCAGTTGTCGTCCACTGAACTGTTCTTCTGTTACATGTCCGTGAAGTGCTGAACACCTTTGGAGAGGTGTCTTTGGATAGAATGACTGTATTTTCTAGGATACAGCATACCTCTGGATATAATATGCATCTTCTTTTTGAAAGCAGAAATGAAGAAAAAAGATTTTTCAGAGTTATGGCTGCATAGAACAAGGACAGAGCTTAACCATCAGTTGAGTTTCCCACCCTTTCCTGCACAAATAAAGCTGAATCCCTAGCTTCTGCTGGTGACTGGTCTCCATGGATGGAGCTATGATTTTGAAAAGAGCTAAAAAGTCTGTGTTAAACAGCTGAAGAGTCTGAACTAAAGAAGCTGTGAAAAGAGAAACTAGGAGCAGCTAGCAGACAGTAAAATTGCCCTGTGAAACATTAGCTTGATTAGTGGAACATCAATATCATTAAAACTGAAAGGTGATCATTAATACCTGTAGAGTGAAGAAAAATGAGCCATTAAGTCAACTACATCCTTAGCTACCTGAACAATAACAACCCAGCTGCTGTATTGCTGAGCAGGAATGCTTCCAACCCTGGGCAGAAAATCAGCTTCCCTGCTCCATACTTCTCCCCCGCCCAGAGTTTTGGGGGGCTGATTTTTTTTGGAGAAAGGTGCATGTGGTATAAAAGAAAATATGGGTTGCTAAGTGGCTGGAGGGCCACACCCAGAGAATGGTGGTGGATGGGTCATTTTCGACCTGGAGGGATGTTGGCAGTGGGGTCCCCCAGGGCTCGGTCTTTGGGCCTGCACTGGTCAACATCTTCATCAATGACTTGGACAAGGGGGTAAAAAGTACCCTGCTCAAATTTGCTGATGACACCAAGATGCGGGGGGATGTGGGCATGCTAGAAGGGAGGAATAGGCTACAATCAGACCTAGACAGGTTACAGGGGAGGGCTGATGAGAACAGGATGCGATTCAACACCAGCAAGTGCAAAGTGATGCACCTGGGGGGGAAGAACCGGCACCGTACCTACAGGCTGGGGAACTCCCTTCTCATCAGCACAGAGGCAGAAAAGGATCTTGGAGTCATCATTGATGCCAAGATGAACATGGGTCGGCAGTGTGGGGACGCGGTCAGGAAGGCCAACCGCACCTTGTCATGCATCCACAGATGCATCTCAGGCAGGTTCAAGGAGGTGATCCTCCCCCTCTATGCGGCACTGGTCAGGCCGCAGCTGGAGTACTGCCTCCAGTTCTGGGCGCTGCACTGCAGGAGAGATGTGGACAACATGGAGAGGGTCCAGAGGAGGCCACTTGCATGATCAGGGGACAGCAGGGAAGGCCCTATGAGGAGAGGCTACAGGACCTGAACCTGTTCAGCCTCCACAAGAGAAGGCTGAGGGGGGATCTAGTGGCCCGTTACAAACTAGTCAGAGGGGACCAGCAGGCACTGGGAGAGTCCCTGTTCCCCCGAGCACTACCAGGAGCAACTAGCAATAACAGTCACAAGCTGGCAGAGGGAAGATTTAGGCTAGACATCAGGCGGCGCTACTTCACTGTCAGGGTGGCTAGGATCTGGAACCAATTTCCAAGCAACGTGGTGCTGGCTCCTACCCTGGGGGTCTTTAAGACAAGGCTGGACAGTCACCTTGCTGGGGTCGTTTGACCCCAGTACTCTTTCCTGCTGTGGCAGGGGGTCGGATTTGATGATCTGCTCAGGTCCCTTCCAACCCGACCAACTAGGAAACTATAGCATGACACAAAGAAATGACCACAACTGCAGTAGAGCAATCATTGGACCACATTCTTTTGCCTTTGGCCGCGTTGAACAGTGTCATACTGTACCTGTAGCCCCATTTAAATAAATAGCAGTTCTTATAGTATAAAATATTACTTTACATGAACAGTATCCTTCCCACTGCAGTTCACCCCTATATATGAGTAACTAGCTAGCCAGCCAGCTGTCTGTCCATCCATCTGTCCATCCATCCATCCATCCAATAATTTCCTGTATCATCATTCTCATGGATATCATCAATAAATGGCTTTAACATACTCTCAAATTCATCCTTTCTGTCATGTGTCAGGGGGATTGCTCTCATCTGATGGCAGCTGAGACAGATCATCTTTTCGTTCTCCCTTTGTCAGCAGAGCATTGCTCTCACCGGTGTCTGACGACAATCTGCTTCACTGCTATTAGATTAATTCAGACGTGCGTTGCTTTCCTTGTGAAAATGTCACAGAATTATAAAAGCCAGTGATGGAAATAGCTTATTAAACCAGGCAGTCTGTCTTCCTGCCAGTCAAAGACTGTTCCCTCTAGTGTGTTTTCTAAGCTTTGGTCCAGTCTAGTTTTGAGATTCCCTGGTGATGTGCTGCCCACTGCTTCCCTGTGGAGGGGATTGTTCCTTTGCATCCTTCATCTCCCTCTGAGGATTGTTAACTCGGTCTCCTCTTCGGTATCATTTCTCTGTCTTAATTGGTGATCACTGCTTCTCCCAGTTCACTATCACTGGTGAATGTCCTGAGTGTGCTGTTTCTTCTCTGTTCAGATAATTCCAGGAACAGTTAAACAAGGGTAGTCGGCAGCGCCATCCCTGAGACGCTGCCTCCTGAATCCGATACGCTGCTGTATATCCAAATCTTTTGCTCAATGTTATTTTGATGGCTCCCAGTCTCTCTGACAGTACTCTCTACCCACACCAGGAAATATTAGATGCCATAACAAATCCTTTACTACAAAATGTAACTTGCTGCACATGCTTTGTCTGCGTATCTAATCTATGAGAAAAAGCAAATGAGGTTTTCAATTTTAACATTTAGGATGGGATTTTCAAAAATGTCGCTGGGGCTTTGGGCTTAATCTCTATCACAGCAGTGGCCAGGGAAGAAAGGTCTGAACATGCTTCATTCAGCTGAGTCCATTGATGGACTCCAGATCCAGAATGATACCAGTGAGGCTGCTTTTCAGCCTTGTCCTCAGTAGCTCTTCTCAAGCTCACCAGAGGTCAAAGGCTTAAAAGTATTGGGACACCTGCATCACACTAGCTCCCCTGAACAACAGAAGCCATCACCTGTTGCCAGAACTGTATTGGCTACTGGGTGCGCTCTTTGCAGCCCCATAGGCAACATAGCTATACCAGCAACATTTTGTCATGTAGCTAGCTTAAGTGCCCAACTCTCTCTGCAAGGCAATAGGACTTAGGCAGTAAATTTCCTCTTGAAAACGGTAGCTTCAATGCACACATATTAATATGGGTCATGCATAACCAGCCTTCTAGCACAATAGAGCCTCTTTAATGCAACCTTAGAGACTCACCTCTGGATGAGCCAAGCATGGATGACCTCCATCATGCAGGCTATCCAAATGCGTGGTTTTACCAGGCGTTAAGCAAAAAGACTGAAACAACAATACGCATGCAGTACCACTCTGCTGTTCCATGTGTTTGTGTTGAGATCAGTTGGTTGGCATTAGTTGCTGATACCTGCTTAGGTCACCACCTGACAACAATTTGAAACATCCACCAACAGAGGCCAAAATATGCTGTAGATAAGTCAAAAGTCAGCAGGCTGAAACATTGCCTCTACCTTCCCTCTTTGCTTTCCATTTGGCATTTGCAAAAGAAGCCACCCAGCAAACTCCAGGAACCAAAGTCCAAGTAGTCACGGCACAAGAGTGTCAGCACAGGCGTCTCCCAGCTGTGACCTGCAAAGTGGGAATGCAGTTCTGATTTCCCCCTAGTTGGCTCTTATTTTAGGATGCCTCAATCTTTGGCTTTGGTCAGATATTCAGATGCCCTGACCAGTCACCTCTTGATTCCAGCTGGAGTTGAGGATGCTCAGCACATTCACACAGCAGGACTTGAGGAACCTGCTTTTATTAAGAGATTTGTGTTTCAAGTAGGTGCCTGAATACCTTTAAAAAAATCTGGATGTAGTGTGTTATCCTAAGATCATAGGTCATTTTTAACATGTGAACTCTAAGGTGCATGAAGTGGATGCTCAGGCCTATATCTCCGTTTGTTTTAACAGGCAGAGGAGTGACAGGCAGTGTTGTAGTTTTCCCAAAGTAGATAGTTTTCCTAGAACTAAACCAACAGCCAACTTCCATGTAGCTACTGAACTAAACACTCCACAGGCATTAGTAACTTTGGAGCTCTCTTGGACCAAGCCAAGGGAGAAATTGCACATAGAGACGTATTTTCTAGCTGCTTCAGTTATCAGAAAATTTGAAATGGAGAGATTCTTCTTCCACAAGTAAAGATTACGCCAATAACTTCCCCCTAGCAAACGTAACAGCTTTAAGAAGCCGGTCAGGAGCTCAGATTTCTTCTCAACTTGAAGCCCACCTATAACCTTATTCACTATCAAGAATCACGTGTCCTATTTTTATAAGCTTTCATTCATTTCTTTCCCTGCTTCTTATTAATCCTATATCTCATCTCTGGTTGCAGAATGGCAATGAGATGTGGCCAACAAATCAGACTTTTCTCCTCGCACTAGCCTCATCATTTGTGCAGTTATGATTAACCCATTTCAGTCAGCTCCGAAAAACAGGGTGGAGCTTCTCTGCCCCTCTCCAGCAACAGGCCTCTCAAGACAGCGGCCTGTGGAAGGTCTTCTCGACTCAGAAGACATACACCCAGGGGCATAAGAAGTGATTTTTGTGCCTTAGTGGGTGAGCCAGCAGCAGTGGCAGCTGCTTTTCTTGTGCCCCCTGTAAACCAGTGCCTGGATCAGTGCCCTGTTTGCCTAGTTATGCTACAAACTACCTAGTGTCCTGATGTAATTTGGCAGGAAAAGCCTAAAAAATAGTGAACTTGCTGAACCAGTGTGAAGTATATTCCCACAGGAGCCAGTCTAGCCAGGGCTGTGTTGGTACAACAGTCAGATTTTGTGCATCTGTATAACTTATAGGCATTACTGTGACGGAAGTATAGTAAAACTTGGACTTTTCTCAGTGCTAGATTCCTTAGGCCCTTCCCCCTCAACCCCCACAAAGATAGAGGATTTTCAAACTAGCTTAGATTATGTAGCATTACAGCAAATTCGCTGCAGATGAAGTTGGTTGTGAATCCTCCCAGTGTGTAAAATCTGGGTTCTGGTGTACTAGTACATGAGCATGCCACTATTATTAGTCACTGGTGAGAACACCCTGGGGATAAGATCACAGCCTCACAACTGCATTTGCGCCTGAATGATTTAAAAGCACACCCAAAATTTAACTAGTGAACTGGAGACACTGATTGCAAGTAAAAGTATCCCGAGTTCAACCCTATGGAGCACTTGTTAAACAGTCCCCATCCATCAGGCACACCAAAGGCAGAGAAAGGGGAAGCGAGAAAGTCAGAACCACAAGCTCTTAAATGTGAGCTCAAGTTACTGGAAACATCACTGCGGCTGTGTGCATGTGTCAAGCTAGCTGTGTTGTACTCTGCTGGGTGACTAAAGTTGTCAATTTGGGCAAGATTTTTTCAAAAGCAGATTTTACCGAGCTCTCTAGTTTACCATACTGCACAGTTAAGAGCACATAATCATCTACTTCACAGAAATGCTGTATACTCATAGCTCACAATGACTTCACTGGGAACTTGTGAAAGCCCACCTTCTATGGTAAGCAAACTACTGCTTTCAGTGTCAAATTATAGCTTTTGCCAGTAGATGCCTGATGTTAAGCATCTAATTTTGAATATTTGTAGTATAAGAGGCTGATACAGTGACTTGTAAGCAGTGGCTATTCCCTAGATTGTAATTTCCAAGTCTTGGTGGATGCGCCATTCCTTGGCATATTTAACATTAAACTGGACACACCTTTGTTCCCAATTCTAGTTCAGAGCCCAGCTCCAGGGACAGGTCCAACTCAGTCCTGAGAACTGATGCTAGTTCGGGAAATTAAAAGCAAAGAGGAAACTCCTGCTTCTTAAAGTCACTTTCCAGGGAAGAACCTGGCTCATACACCATTTCTTTGGAGACTGAAAGGTGTTCCTAAGAAAAGGAACTTGTAAAACTTTGCAGAAAAGCATCATTTACTGACTGGCCATAACAGTGTTCAACATTCAGCAGTAGAGTCAAAAGACCGTGACTACAGTTGAGGGCGTATTGTGCCCTGTACTAAACATAGTGGGCTAAAATTAATGTGATTATTTCATAGACATATTCATTTCAGCTCCATATTCATAGACAACACAATCTAGAGGTGCTGAGCATCTGCAGTTACCATGCAGTTCAACAGGAGCTGGGGAAATGGCAGTTCTCGCAGTAATCAGGAAAGAGCCATTAGATGAGGGAGTTCACATGTTCCTCGTCAGCAGAAGGTGATTATGGCAGGCCCTGGACCTATGAACTAATGGCCAGTCCATTTCTATTGAATTCAATGAGATGATGGATGTAAAGTCAGAGGCATTTTCTTTTGAGCTGAAGCTGTAAAGTTGGGTCCTGGGCGTTGAGATCACTCGGCACTGGGTTAGCAAGAACGTGGGGAGTGATGAGACAGTTTTGTTGTCAGTGAAAGAACAGTGAGGAAGTTTTTATTTACTACAGGCTCACAAGGACTGATTTGTACAGAGGTTCAGATGAGCGAGGTCTGGTGGAACTTAAAGTTGGAAAGATAAGGCCCGTTAGGCCTGAAGATGGATGATGTTTTTTAACAGCTTGGGACTTTCTGAGGTATTCAGTAACTTGGCAAACCCTTATACCTACATTAGCAGGACCATATGGACATCATGGCTGCATCCACATGAGCCCACACATGAGTTTTGCAGTGCCTCATGTTTTTTGAGGTGCCACAAAACACACGCCATGCATGTGATTTGGTTCCCCACTTTGCATATTTGCAATGCAGAGCCATATTTAGATACTGGGAAATCCCATTATAAAAAAAAAAGCAAGGTGGCTCACGTGGCAGCAGCATGCACTGCCTGAAACTGCCAGCCAGAGCCATGCTCCAGCTACTAGCCAGGCTCCATGTGCCCAGAATGCTGCCGCTGTAGCCCCAGGAGGCCCCCCAGATAAGGCTGCTGAGACCAACCTCCCCTACCCCACCTGGAGCATTTTTTCTCACGCTAACCCTACATGCAGTGGGGGGTGTCGGGGCAAAAAGCAGCAGCACAAATTTATGCTGCTGCTTTTTTCCCCTATGGCAACCACACACCCCTGCTCATAGAGATGTGACCCATGGGTCAGTTTATGGACCCTTCAAATGAGGCCACAAAATATACATGAAAACTGATTTGACATCCTCCTTCATCAGTCTTCTCAGACGTGCACTGAAAAGGTCCCAGTGCTCTTGAAAGTCCTGGTGCCACTTCTGCTGTGAAGGGAGCAGATGTTTTATGTCAAAGCAGTAAATTTAATGATAGGAGAATTTCCGCCATAAAAGAGTTTGCTCATTACATCCTAGCTACCTTTCTTGATCTGAGGTTTAAGATGATCATTTTAGTTTTTTTTTCCTAAATGCTACCCCTGTGGACAAATTAAAAAAGAAACTTTTATTGGAAATTCCCTGGCAAAGCATGGTCTGACGTGAGCAAGAAACCAATCAAAGAACCTACCTCCTGCCTCTGGGTTGTGTTTCTGATGTGAGCCAGCTTTTGTTTTTCTTTAGCTACTAGACTAAACAGCGATATCAGTCCCGATGTGTAAATCTTCAACATGGCCAGCTGGATGGTAAGGTGATTGCAATGGAACGTGCACTTGCTTTAACCCTTCTTTTTGTTAGGACTTGTCTAAATGAGAAGGGTTTGTATTAAGGTAATTATATTCATGCAGTGAGGAGCAAAACCCCTGTGTTGATGCATTGCACTAGTGTTAAATGGAGCTTGTCCTGGAGTAAGTTACACCAATATGTAACTTCTACTGGTGAAATGCAGCCACATTAAGTACTACAATTCCCAGTGAGGTCCACTTACATCTTCTCAGTACCATCATACAGCATTGTGCTCTGTGAATGATGGGGGCTACTAAGTGGCAAGCTATCCAAATCTGGTCAATTTATTGACCAGAACCCCAAAGAACCATCAGGTGTAAAACATCAGTGTGCTTCTAAAGGAAGCTCCCATTGTTCCCAGGTGCATATCTTTGCATAAGTACAACCCCAGTATCTGTGAATAAGAATAGTTATTGGCAGATGTAGAGTAGTAAATGTGTGTCTAGAACATAAAAACATATAAGAATTGCCATTTATTGGGTCACGCCATAGGTCCATCTCACCCAGTGTCTTGAGTCACACAGTGGGAGAAAGTGGATGCTGAAAGGGAGAGTGAACTGGGTTTAACCAGAGTTTTTTTTCTACTGTTCCCTTTTCACTTTCAGTCTTCAGCATTTCAGGTCTAGGAAGTTCTGGTTCAGTTCTCATTAATGACTGCTCATCTACAGTGTGTTTGGGCACAGCATGCCCAAACATAAATATGGGGGTCTTCTAGGTACACATGAATGCATCACAGCAAAGATCACAAAGCCTCCTGAAACTTTACATTGACCTGAACTTGCTGCCTGTGCCAAGACACAACTTCTGGAGGAGATGACGAGCTGCATCTAACAGAAATGACAAGATCTGGCCCACATATGGCAAATGCTTTTACCCTAAAATAGCTGCTCAAATAACCGGAACCTCCATGATCACAGCTGCATAGCTAAATACAAAATGGTGCTGTCATATGGTAATTAATTGGCTGGTGTCAATAAGGCTGTTATTACCCCATCTGTTGGTCTCTCCAAGTCAATCTGGCAACTTTTCATCTCACATTGGTTTTTGGCGCCGAGAAGCACAGCATTAACGTGGCCACACAAAGCCATTCAGAAAAGTCCACTTCCTTAGCACTGCCAGCTTCCTAGCTGGAAAAAGCCTATCATAATTACAATAAAAGACAAGCAGCAGGAGCAGTTCCTACCATTGATCTTCTGAAATGAAAATTATGGCCTGCCTTCACCATGACTGCCACCACGTATTTAAGCTGTCCTCTTTCCTGTGTTTAGCCCTTAGCCCATTCTCAGTACAGCTGAGAATGATGTAACTAATGGCTAACCCTGACCATTAAAAATGCAGGACGATTGATATTTTCAAAGTAGGAACAGTTTTCCTCTAGGCAACTCTGGTTCTGTAGATGGCAACACAACTGTAGGCCTTGCAATGACAAGGGTTACTTGGTTTCAAAAAAACCTGCTGTATCTGGTGCAGACATATACAAGTTGGGAAATTGTCACAGGGTACCCATAGCAGAGATAAATGATTCTGCAGCATTGGCACCAGGTCAATCAGGTCATCCCAGGCCTTGGGATTTCTGGTTTTGGTCACCAAACCAAATTAGGAGACCAGGGCATGCCCAAATTAAGACAACAGTGAATGAAGATGTGTGCATTTGATGGGTTTGGGAAACAAAGGAATATGCTGACAGGACAGAACGTGGACAGTCTGATGATCACAGAGAAACCAATCAATGGTACCCAGAGCTAAAGAGTCATCAGGGAAGAAAAAGAATACAAAAGGAGGGATTTCAGAGCAGCAGGTCATCCCTGAGGCAGGAACCAAGGCCACCATGGACAGAGGACCATGTATCACTCACCCCATTGGGGAGGTGGGGGTGGGCCTCAGCCCTCGACCTCTAGGCTATTGACATCTGACATTCAAGAAAGAACCACAGGGCGAAGCTCTCATACTGGCCAGGAGAAGGTTCCTATGACAGTACCTTTCATCTGTGCCCTAGGACTGGTAGATACAGAATCGGGGTGGGCGGAGTTACTTTGTTTGCCTTGCCTGCATTATTCTTATCTGCTATCACTATTTAGCAATAAAATTTACCTATTATCGCATGGAAGAAGTCATGGTCAGTCTGAGTGTTTGGGTCCACCTGGAACAAGGTATCTGGGTCATAAATCCAGTGCCAACAAAGGGTGAGGGCACAAGCCTGTGAAGTCTAGAGCCAAGGGTCACAATACCAGAGAGTTCAGGCATGAAAGAGGTGATTCTCAACAATGGTGCTGTGATACCCTGGGACACCTTAAATTCCTTTCAGGAATGTGCTGGATTGCCCCACAATATTAGCACTGTGAGATGTACAAACATGATTCACAGGATAAACCCAGAGATTTCTAATAAAAATTCCTAGTGTTAAAAGGATTCTGCCCTGCTGTGGTCTTTCTGCATTCTTTGCAACAGAAGAATTGTTCTTGTATTGTTCTGTAGTCAAAAAGTGAGTGACAATAAAGACCTGGCATTTACCGAGGCATTTATTTGCTCGGGGATGCAGGGGGGCAGTCAGGAAGGCCAAGATGGAGATGGAACTGGGACTAGCTTCCCAGATCAAGGACAACAAGAAGTCCTTTTTTAAATACATAGGGGGTAAAAAGAAGGTTCCGGGTAATGTGGGGCCCTTGCAGGACAAATTAGGAAATTAGGTCGTCACACCAGACAACAAAGCCAACATATTTAACAATTTCTTTGCCTCCATTTTCCTAAGCAGGGACCAGAACAGTCACCCCCCTGCTGGGCCCCCCCTTGATCCCAGGGGAGGCGCACCTAGGCCAAGGGTTAGTGAGGAACTAGCTAGGGAACTTCTGGGAGGACTGGATGTATTCAAATCAGCTGGTCTGGATGATCTCCACTCTAGAGTACTGAGGGAATTGGCTGAGGTCATTGCAGGACCCTTGGCACGGCTTTACGAGCACTTGTGGTGCTCTGGTGTGGTGCCAGAGGACTGGAAGAGGGCCAGCGTGGTTCCCATCTTCAAAAAAGGGGAGGAAGAAGGACCCAGGAAACTGTAGGCCAGTTAGTCTTACCTCGATCCTGGGTAAGCTTTTTGAGAGAATTATTCTGGTACATGTCCACAAGGGGCCAGCAGGGGAGATTATGCTTAGGAACAACCAACACAGGTTCATTAGTGGCAGGTCCTGTCAGACCAACCTGGTGGCCTTCTATGACCAGATCAACAACTCCTTAGATGCAGGGGTAGCAGTGGACATAGTCTTCCTGGACTTTCAGAAGGCCTTCGACACTGTCTCTCACCCCGTTCTCATTAAGAAACTGGGGGACTGTGGTGTCGACACCCACACAGTCAATTGGGTCACCAACTGGTTGGAGGGCTGCACCCAGAGAGTGGTGGTGGATGGGTCATTTTTGACCTGGAGGGATGTGGGCAGTGGGGTCCCCCAGGGGTCAGGCCTCGGGCCCGCACTGTTCAACATCTTCATCAGTGACTTGGATGAGGGGGTAAAAAGCACCCTGTTCAGATTTGCTGATGACACTAAGATGTGGGGGGATGTGGGCACGCTAGAAGGGAGGAATAGGCTGCAATCAGACCTAGACAGGTTACAGGGGTGGGGGGGGATGAGAACAGGCTGGGATTCAACACCGACAAGTGCAGGGTGCTGCACCTGGGAAGGAAGAATCAGCACCATACCTACAGGCTGGGGAACTCCCTTCTCGTCAGTGCAGAGGCGGAAAAGGATCTTGGAATCATCATTGATGCCAAGATGAACATGGGCCGGCAGTGTGGGGATGCAGTCAGGAAGGCCAGCTGCACCTTGTCATGCATCCACAGATGCATTTCGAGCAGGTACAAGGAGGTGATCCTCCTTCTCTATGTGGCACTGGTCAGGCCACAGCTGGAGTACTGCGTCCAGTTGTGGGCGCCGCACTTCAGGAGGGGTGTGGACAGCATGGAGAGGGTCCAGAGGAGGCCACTTGCATGATCAGGGGCAGCAGGGCAGGCCCTACGAGGGGAGGCGACGGGACCTGAACCTGTTCAGCCTCCACAAGAGAAGGCTGAGGAGGGATCTAGTGGCCTGTTACAAACTAGTCAGGGGGGATCAGCAGGTATTGGGGGGTCCCTGTTCCCCCAAGCACTGCCAGGAGTGACCAGGAATAACGGTCACAAGCTGGCAGAGGATAGTTTTAGGTTAGATATCAGGAGGCGCAACTTCACGGTCAGGGCAGCTAGGATCTGGAACCAACTTCGAAGGGAAGTGGTGCTGGGTCCTACCCTGTGGGTCTTTAAGAGGAGGCTGGATGAACACCTTGCTGGGGTCGTTTGACCCCAGTACTCTTTCCTGCCATGGCAGGGGGTCGGACTTGATGATCTACTCAGGTCCCTTCCAACCCTAGAAACTATGGGGGGGGGGCGGGGTGCTTGAGTCTAACAAGGGGCACCTTGTGTCTGAAAAGGTTGAGAACCAGTGCAGTAGGAGTAGGTGGCAGTGCAGGCATGAGCTGGGAAAGGCACAGGTTCAGATCAGTATTGGTGAGTAGGAGCTAGGGAAGAGTAGGAGCGAGGTTAGGCACTAGGAAACCAAGGATCACGAGGCAGATCTAGGAGCAGGGAATCAGGCACACAGAGGCTGCATCTACACAGGTGGCCGCCTGCGCAGTAACCAGTGTTACTGCATGGTACTGTCACCGCACTTTCTTTTCCAACACTACTGCATAGTGCTCATTGCTACTGTGCAGTAACTTGCTATTACTGCCAAATAGCATCACCGTGCGGTTAGTGCCCAGCAGCACTGCCGCGTGGTAGCAATGAGCTACAGTGCAACAGCTCCTTGCTACTGCACCACAGGGTCTCGTGTAGACATGCCCAGAATCAGGCACAAGTTCTGCGGGCTTGCTGAAAGCCCACAGAGCACTCCAAGAGCTGCTGCAGGTAGGTTCAAGTATTTAACTGGAAGCCAGCGAGGGGAGTCAGGCCAGTCCCACCTTGGATATCGAGCCTATTTGTGTTCATCTGTCTGCCCACAGCTCAGAGGCCTGACAGCACTGCTTTTGTTGAATCTACTGATTCAAAAAGCCTTGGGGAAAAAAGTATTGACATGGTCAAGAAACCTCATTTCAGCAGTCCTTCAGCTTTTGCTTCACCTCTTAATTATGACTGCATTCTGAAAAATTGGTTCATCAAAAATGTCTTTTGAAAAAAGACCAGCTTTACATTGAAAAGTGTAAAATTTAGCCAAACCAACCATTTTGACTGAGCAGATCCAAACTTGTCTGGTGGAAGGAAGAAGGGCTGATAATCCATTTAGAAAAGACATTTATTATTTTAGACTTTTCTCTCTTATTCAGGCTGGAACAAAAATTAAAATTTTGGAAACATTTGCAGGATTGTGGAAAATTTGTCCTGATCAGCTCTTTCCCATTTCTCTCTGGCTGAGGGCTGAAAGAAATAGAAAGCCAAGCTTTGTACTGTACTGTATCTGCTCTGTAACCAAACAATATTTTTGGTGCTTCGCAAACTACAGTAAGAGGGCCCTGAAAATAAGCTGTGTTTTGCTTATTTGTCTCAACAATCAGTGTTTTCTGCTTTGGCCAGACTGAAATATTGCTAATACGAAAGTTCCACCCAATGGAAATAATTTAATATCCAGACAAGTTCAATAAAATGCACTTTTTATTCTGTGTCAATGAAAAAATAGCCACATTTAAATAAAGCTGTGTGGGAAAAAAGTCAAAGTATTAATCCTCCCTGATGACGTACAGTTTATTGTGCTGAAACCCATAGTCCTTTTGAGTTAGAAACAGATACCTACCAAGTGTTTTTAAAGCGACTCTTATTTTCTTGTTGAACCGTCAAATTGAACTGTGCAACAAGAAACTTGCTAAAGAACATCCCGTCTGAGTTGCTCATTGTGACATGAAAAACTGGCACCTTAATGACAAGTTGTTAGAACATTTCCATCCATTCCTCCTCAGCACTCATGTGATAGGTCAAAGAAGAATCCAATATGTCTATAGTATGAACCAACATATATTTTGCATAGAAACATTATTTTTGCCTGACACGATCCACAATCATTTTGCAGATATAGGATAAGGTGTCATAGACTCATAGAATCACTGAGTGGGAAGGGACCTGGACAGATCATTGAGTCCGACCCCCCGCCATGGGCAGGAAGGAGCACTGGGGGTGGCAGGGGTCATAAGACCCCAGCCAGGTGCCTATCCAGTCTCCTCTTGAAGATCTCCAGGGAAGGTGAGAGCACCACCTCTCTGGGAAGCCTATTCCAGGCTCTGGCCACCCTTACTGTGAAGTCGTTCTTCCTGATATCCAACCTAAACCTATCCCCCCTCGGCCTATGGCCACTGTTCCTGGTGACTCCAAGGGGGGCCCTGGTGAACAGACTTTCCCCGAGTCCCTGCTGCTGGCCCCTGATAAGGTTGTCGGCAGCCACAAGATCCCCCCTCTGTCTCCTCTTGCGGAGACTGAAGAGATTCAGGTCCCTCAGCCTCTCCTCATAGGGCTGGCTGCGGAGGCCCTCAGCCATACGAGTGGCCTCCTCTGGACCCTCCCCAGGTTCTCCATGTCCCCTTGAAGTGCGGCGCCCAGAACTGGTGGTTGAAGTGCATTCCTTTTCTAGCTGTTCACTTGCAAATGCTTATTTTCCACTGTGTTTTTTATAAGCTTCCTGATGTCAAAATAGAGGTTTTAAATTGCATTTGTAGAAATAATCCTGGAAAGCAGAGGCATTTTAAAGCCTCCAAATCCCCAGTATATCAACAACAATAAAAAAGATATCAAGGAAGTCCCAAAGTCTCATCAGGAACAGTAGTGCTGTTATCTCCGTTTGCATTAATCAGGTGTGCAAAAAAGGAGCCACTGTAAACAAAAGAAAGATGATGCAAGCAAAGAAAAAGCTTTCTTCCAAACTGTTCACAATTTCCTGTTCTTTGACTCTAACCACTGAGACTTTGGTGTGTTAGGCATCCATATTTGGGCCAAAGAATGCATTGCTCAGTGTGGTTATGATAAAAATATTCTGCCCAACATCTCTATGATGGGTCTACAAAGATGGAGTTTTAATAACTCATTACAATATACAGGTTTTCCAGGGTTGTAATGCCTTGCCATTTTAAAGCGGAACAAAGGATTTCAAAGCACTCATCCTGCAAATGCTTTTCTTTCCTCAAGGAGATTAGGCCCCAATAGCTTCAGTAGCTAGGATAAAAGCTTCAGGACTAGGTTTACTCAGTACTGTATTCATGAGAAAGAGAGGGCCTATAATATAACAGTTAGCTGGAGACAGCAGCAAGCTTACAGCACACAGCTGGTGCAGGGACTGGAAAAAATTATGCACCTTGGAGGCACAGACCAGCTTCTTCAGGTCAGAAGGTGGGGGAGAGCACCAATAGCAGGTATGGATCACGTGGTTGTCTGTGTGCAATTGGCATGGGTTGGGGGGGGTGTTATTAGTCGGCGTCAACATTTTAGCAGCTCCAGCCTCAGTTTAACTTTAAGCCATCATTAAATGGGAATGAGCTCTCTTATAAAAAAAAAAAGTAGAAAAATAAAATGCTGTTTAATTATAATTATCTTCAGAAACATACCAGCCTGTGACTCATCCTGCTCTCAGCACACACACATAATGCCAGTTTATTGTCATGGGAAGCTCCTTTGTCGGCTGGGTTAGTGCATGCTGCTAGCAATACGCAGTGTCCCAAACAAAGCAGATGCTGTGTTTCACAGCTGTTTCTTTACATGCTGTTTATTCGGTCACACTGGCTAAGAGACTTTTTTTCCCTTCTCCTCTTGGCATTCTTAGTTTGGGCAGTTAGTTTACATGTAGAGACTGAGTGGTCATTATTTTTCAAAGGGCTGGGGGTGAAATCCTGGTTCCACTGAAGCCAACAGCAAAAAAATCCCACTGCCTCCAGTACTGCTAGGATTTCATCCCTTAAAGTGTAGCCTTAAGGCTAGAGTCCTCCAAGTACCACATAATCCACACACCCTCTGTTGCGATGTGCTGTCCCTTTCCAATGATGGCTGGACAACGCAGCGGGGTTGACAAGGCGTCTACAGCCTCAGTTTCTGGCAGTAGGTGCTTTAGATCAGGCAGAAGAGGTGATGTAAAGAGATGGTGGTAATGGCCATGAACAGAGGTTGGCCAACTGTCCTTCATGTCTGAAAACTAGGGCTGTGCGAAGCTTTGGGTGCTGATTTGATCTGGAGGAGAGTCAGCTTGGTTCAGTGGCCAAATCTCCAAATCCAAACTGAATCAGGGGACCAATAAAAAGGTCCAAATTGATTCGAAGCTCTCCAACTCTTTGGAAAACATCAGAGAGCTTCAATGATTCGGGCAGGGAGCTGGAGCCAGACAGAGAGCTGGTAAGTAGGGGGCAGCCATTGCCGGAGCTGGGAGAGCAGGCAGGGGATGGACCAGGGTGATTCAGCCAAATCGATTCAGGACAATGATTCGAATCACCAAATTGAATCACTGTCCCCCGAATCGGTTGTATGCAAATCCAAAGCGAATATTATCACTTCACACAGGCCTACTGAAAACCCTGAAGAGCACTGTCCTAGTGTCAGTGGCTTTTCCCCTGATCTCCCTGTGGTGCAGGCCTCCAGGTTGTCCCAGGCTGAAGTTCCATCTACTTATTTTACTTGCTTTCTTTCTGGTAAAAATAGATGCATCCTCCATATTATTTTTAAATATGCTTCTCCCCAGAGAGTACACTGCCAAACTGATGTACAACCTACTCCCTTGCAAAAGCACTCCAGACTTATCAACAGTTTTTTCAGCTGGCAGTTCAGGAAGAAAGAACTTGGATCCCAAAAATGCATTAATTAGTATAGTTTCATTGGTGATTTTGTGACCATTTAATTTGCTGACCCAAACTACAAAAACACACCCAAACTTTCTGCCAAGGTTACGCATGTAATATTGTGTGGGGTGTGGATGCAGGCTAATTTCTATTAGATATGGGGGTTTAACCAAACTCTTCAGCTGGACATCCTATGCTTGGAGGAAAGCTGGGACCTAGTTGGGACCCTCTCCCTTGGTTCCAGCTGCAAAGGCCTGATTTGTACATCGCAGAGATGGATGGCAAGATGCTCACTGATTACAGGCTCTATGTGGGCAAGCCGTTTAGTCAGCTCTCTGCCAAGCCATACAAATGCAGCTTGCACGTGCAAATCCATGGTCCAAAACACACACACTCAGAAGGAAGTGGAGCTGCTATGCAGAGATCACTTCGGTAGCTGATGCAGCTGATAGCCAGCACGTACACAGGGATGTTATCAGTTTAGCACTAATTACAGTCACTACCAACTTAAAGCTTCCTTTCAACACGTGGCAAAACAGATCATTTCCCCATTATATACTCCAGGGCAGCTTTTCTGCAAATAACTCATTTTAAAATCTAAGCAGAAAAAACTTCAGCCAAAGGCAACATGCAGAGAGCGCATTGGTGTTTTGGGTTGTTTTTTTTTAACTTGGAGACTTTTAATGAGACACTCTTCAATAATGTGAATATTAGCACAGTGCCTGTGTATGTGAATGCATGGAAGTGCTGAGCTGCAGTAGCTGCCGGGGGAGCGGAGTGAAGGTTTGTCATGCATAAATAGTAAATAGGTATATAAAATGTATGAAGCTTGTGGGGGCAAAGGGGTGCTAATTATGCCATTGGTGTGAAGAGAAATTCAGCATGTAGCTCCTGCCAATGTGAATAGAATAACCTCCCTGTTCTGAATACTTAGACATCCACCACCTGAGCTTTTACTGCTGAGTTGCCCGGTTAGAGTAACTGTGACCAGTCCTTTCTCCTATATCTCTGCACTGTCTGCCCCCTTGCCAGCTACGATTGCCTTATGGTGCCACAGGAGAGATATGCTGATGGGAAATGCTGCAGTACATGCTTCGGGGACACATTTTAACTCCTGCAGAACTAGTGGTCTGTGAAATGGCTCAGGCTTTCCTTAAGTATGTGCTGCAATCTGTCCCTATGAGCAAAACGCTGGTGGATATGCACTCTCCGACAGTACTTTGGGGAAGCTAATTAGACTCTTCTTGTACCTGAACCATGCTCAACAGAAGCAAGACTTGCTCTGTTATGGTGATCCCTGATTTTTTTTTTGCGGGGGGGACAGTTGAGAGGCACACTGACCTAGCCGCTTTGCATTTAGATGTGAACTAAGCCATTACACTGGTATTGATCACCCGCTTGATATTCCCGTGGTGTGCCATGGATCTTCAGCTAAATCATTTTATTGTCTTTCTACTTTCTTGCCCAACTCCCAGAGGATGGATATTTCTAAAACTTGACTCTGTTCTTACTGCTAACCACTGAACTGTCTGCTCAATAAACTGAGTTTACCAACTGATAGAATTTCGCAGGCTCGTGGCACTGGGCCCTGCTGGTAATTTGAGAGGCGTGGTTAAGGGTCCACACACAGAGGTGGTTAGCTGTGTTTGAATCCAGGGTAGATACACACCTTTAAAGCCTGACTAAATAAGGTCTATAGAGAGAACGCACATACATGGGCTCTAGGAGCCTCTTGAGATTTCATTACATTATATTCACCTACCGTCCTGCCCTCAACGTCGCGGTGCTAGCATCAGTGTGGTTACTCACTCTGATAAAAGACTGGTCTGGAGAATAAAAGCTATGATTCAATTAGGGCCTGAGCACCCAGTAGGAGAGGAGGTGCTCAGAAGTCATCACAGTATTGGTTTATTCAGTGTTTTCACTAATGCATGTTAAATTCCAGGTACTGACAACTGCCTCAACTTTTTTTGTAATGTGAAGGCTCATAATTATACCAAAAAATAAATAAATAAATTAGAATTTGTGGTCAAACAACATTTGATGCTACAATGGAAGGAGACCGTTATTAGTGCTGCAGGGACAACAGAGGACAAATTAGGAAAGGAGCACAGATTTTGTCTTGTGCTTTAAAAAAACCCAACCTATTCTTTTAGAATTGGGACAAGAAGCCAGCAATGCAAAATGAGCTGCAGTCTCAGATGACTTGCATGCCATCAGAGTCCATCGCTGGATGCTGAGTACCGCTGAACAGCTCATGCTCAATCAGAAAAGTGGGCCGTGCCGCTCTAATGCCCTGCGTGGGCCAGTGGTGGGTCATGCACATCTCCGCTCCTGAGGTGAGGCAGGTAGAGCCGCCACCAAACCAGCGACAGACAAGGGATGCAATGGCTCAGCTGAAGCCCGGTGCCTAAGAGAAATGGAAATGTTGACTGGAGCAAAGCCTAAGGATATGCCAGGGGAAACAGAGAGGACCACAGCACTAGGCCACGCAAGCTGAGGGTGAAGACTGTGGCCTACCTCACATAAAGTACAATTGACAGTGGAAATGAGTGGCCTGAGTCTACAAAGCAGGCAATAGACTGAACCCCAGGCTAGCGCTTCACCCCAGTGCTAATTACCCTACTAGACTGGTGATCAAAGGTTTGAGACCAGGTGATTCCTAAAGGTCCTAGACCTTAAATGCTGGAGGCTGCAAGTAGGAACAGGGGAAAAACCCTGGGTATGCCTGTTCAGTCTCCCTTTCAGCATCTGCTCTCTGCCACTGCATAACATAGGATACTGGGCAAGATGGCTCCGTGGTCTGACCCAGTAAATGGCAGTTCTTATGAGGGTTTCAGAGTGAGTTAGGATAGCACGTCTTGCCCCTACATTGTTATTGATAAGGAACTGCAGTGAGAACAGTAGCGATTTGCACTGTTATTCCTGATTTCATCTCAAGGACTGGAGGCCTGCCATACCTTGGGCACACGCTGAACGCCCAGGTACTAGAAATAAATATGCCAGCCAGTCATCCACATAAATGTGCTCTAGCCAGGAGTACTCTCAGTCACTACACATGCAAACAAGGCATGTGTCTTTGCAACTGCATCTTTGATAAATCTTGCTAACATGACCCACACATTTATTATCTACCCCTTATTGGGGAACACAAGGGTATAACTTAAACTGACAGCCCCAAGCAAATAGATACCATATGGTTATGTGCTTATTGTCAGTGTTGCAATGGCTTTTGATACCTTTTTCTTCAAGTCTGGCATCAAGTGCAGACTTCAGTTGATGCCTGCTGAAAGACTTATTTATATACTATTGTTTTAGAAGATGCCAGCTTTCTCTGGTGTTGAGTTGATATGTACCGCCTTCTAGAAATACACTTTATTCTGGCAATAGGCAACAGATTCCTTGTTACACTAAAACTAAAAACAGGCAATCAAGCAATAAGCATGCTTCATGTGGCATCCATCAGAAACTGTCAACTCTGAGTAGCCTAGTCATGCTGTCTGTCCATGTACTAATCCATGTGGTGTAATGCTATGTGCTTACATTTACACTAAGAGTAGATATGTTTTCCCTGCAGTCATTAGGCAGCACTTCCAGTGGCATCAGTGCCTAAGGACAGCCAAATTTAAAGGTCCCCTTCTCCAGCATCATATAAACATTGTATTGGTACCCTACCACTCAAATGGAAGATTCCACTAGTCTGTGAAACAAAGGCTGCAATAATTTTCAGATTAGTGGTAACATTTCCAAAAAGGCTGAGGTCCTTCTGAGCATCCACAGGAGCTCAAGTCCGAGTTTAAAAAATGGCCATAGGCACAAAGGAGCATATATCGCATTGCAGGTCAATGCAAATTATGCTCTGATGTTACTTAGGTGCATCTGAAATCTTACCATTGAGTTTTGATGTGCAAGAGCTAAATAAGCCGCTGGCTGTGTCTACATGAGATGCTGACTGTGCAGTAGCCCGTTACTACTGTGCAGTAGCATTGTGTGTCATGAAGTGTGACATGGCACTACTGTGTAGCAGTAATGAGCTACTGCGCACTCAGTGTCCCCAACAAGCCATTCAGGGATGCTATTGCACAGTAACTCCAGTTACTGCACAGTCATTAAGTACTTGTGTGCGCAATATCAAATGCTCAGTCAGCGTCTCGTGTAGACCTGGCCAATGAAACATCCTCTGCTCTCCAAATACCACCTGTTCCCTGTAATGGGCTACAACTGGTGAATTTTTAGGTGCCTTGATGATATCCTTTAAAAACTCTGGACACATAAATCAGGCCACTGACAAAAGTTACAACTTAAGTGGCTCCTCAGCAGACATACCAAATACAAAAATACACCTTTTCTCCAAACATCTTGCAAAATCAGGTGCTGAATAAAGAAAGAGCTCATCTGATCATTCTTTACATATCAGATTTTAGAAGCACTTTCTCTCTCTCTCTCTTTCTTCTGACCCAGATGGTAAGAACAATAGATTTTGATACTGGGCGGCGTGGCAGCGAAGCAAAAACTCAAGAACTTTGCAGTTGGGAATATGATTCCACTAGTATGCATTTGCAACTGCAGAAATTTTACAAATATTGGAATTGTATAGGGTGTATTAATTGTGCTGGCTGACTTCTGTCTACTTTGCATCATTTTATGCCTGACTTATTTGCAAAGCCTCTACTTTTCCCTTGATCGTCTAGATAAAATGTATTTACCGGACTCCTTTCTATTGACGGAACAGAAGCAAGTTGGTCTGAATGTTTCTTACACCGCACAGGTCTAGCCATGCAGCACTGCTGTGTTTTGAGAAAAATGCTTGCACTGATCCTGAACCCCTTTGGAAGAAACGTGTGGTTTCTCACTGTGAATCCCCCAATATCAGATTTTATTGTGTCATGTCTGAATTTGAGTACAAGCCATCATTTAACTTGTCTGAAAATCACCAAGCACTACTGCATATTGTATTGCTGCAGAATGTCTTCTTAATGACAGAGAAACAGCAAAGAAACCTTCAGTTACAGAACCAAAAATACCCCACCAAGCCCTCAAGACTATCGCATCTTTTCCTCAGTGAAATATTGACACCCTTTGAAGCCCCACTGCATTATTTCTCATGCCTATTTTCCTTTGCCTGAAGTGTCTTCATCTTTTCTTCTGACCCTTCCTTCCCTCTTCCCAGTTGTACAGAACTGCTCCATGCATCTCTGCAAGGAAGTGTTGCTAGACTGGGGGTTGGCAAGCTACAGCCAGCGGGCTGAACCTGGCCCACCAAACACACCATGCCTTGTTTACACAGCTTGCCGTTCGTAAGCTTTGCACGGGAGTGTGGGTTCTCTAACACCGGCTGCCTTTGGACTGAGCTCTGGTTTTACCCAGCTCCATGGCTCGACATAACTGCTGAGCTTAAGGTAGGTGCAGGGATCAGCTAAGGAAACTTTTTTTTGCTAGCCAGTGCAAATAGTCATTGGGTGACTAGCAGGAATGGAGCTATTATATCTGAAATCACTTTTAATTCAGGAACAATAGGGTCAACAGGTAGAGTGGGCCAAACCTACAGAGAATCCATCTCATGGGAAAATTGACAAACCATCTAAGGAAATGTCTAGCAGGCAGGGGTTTTTTTCCAAAGCCTTCTAGGAAAAGGCTTTCTTAGCTTGTCCTTACATTAGTTCTGAGGTTAATAAGGCCCTTTCTTTGATTACATGTAACCCATTAAACAGCACATCACAACCTCCATTTCTCCCTCAACCTCTAAAGTCCCCACTCTTCATGATTGCTTATGTTCAGCCTCGAGTTTTCTCTCTTTAACTTGCCCATCTGAGCTTCCTGCAGGGAGTCATGAATGCAGAAAAAAAAATATTTTTGCACAAAACTAGTTCTTTTCCCTGGCTTTACCCCCATCTTACAGATGGGGAAACTGAGACAGAAAAAAGTCACCTAATAAGCCAGTGACCAAATAAGAAGCCAGATGTCCCAAGTCTCAATCCAGTGCTCCATCAACCGCAGAACACTACATCAGAAACCTGTAAGAGAAAAAACAAACAACATTCCCCCAAAAGGTGGGTATATGATTAGTGCATCTCCACATTGTACCTGCCCCTACTCACAGCTCATCTGCTTCCCATCTTTTTTTTTTTGCTGTCACCGCTTGCTTTTATGTCTAATTTAGATTGGAAGCTTTTTCCAAGCCTGCTATACATCACACAAATAGAATAATAGAAAGCAAAGAATCATAGAAAAGTGGGGTTGGAAGAGATCTCAGGAGGTCACATCTAGTCCAACCCCCAGCTCAAAGCAGGACCAGCCCCAGCTAGATCATCCCAGCCAGGGCTTAGTCTACCCAGGTCTTAAAAACTTCCAAGGAAGGAGATGCCACCACCTCTCTGGGCAGGTTGTTCCAGTGCTTTACTACCCTCGTGAGAAAGTTCTTCCTGATATCGAACTTAAACTTCTTTTGCTGCAACTTGAGCCCATCGCTCCTTGTTCTGTCATCTGCCACCACTGAGAACGGTCCAGCTCCATTGTCTTTAAAACCAGCCTTCAGGTAGTTGAAGGCTGCTATGAAATCCCCGCTTCGCTTTTCTCTTCTCCAGACTAATCAGCCCATTTCCCTTAGACTCTCCTCAGAAGTCATGTTCCCCAGCTCCTAGCCTTTTTCATTGCCCTCTGCTGGACTGTCTTTAATTTGTTCACATCTTTTCTGTAGTGGGGGGCCCCAAAGCTGGACACAGTACTCCAGATGTGCCCTCACCAGTGCCAGATGGAGGGGAAAATTCACTTCCTTCAATCTGCTAGTAACACTCCTACTAATGCAGCCCAGTACGCGGTAAGCCTTCTTTGCAACAAGGGCACACTGTCGGCTCATATCCAGCTTATTGTCCACTGTGACCCCCAGGTCCTTTTCTGCAGAGCTGCTGCTTAACCAGTTGGTCCCCAGCCTGTACCGTGTATGGGACTATTCTGTCCTAAGTGCAGGACTTTGCACTTGTCCTTATCAAACCTCATGTGATTTCTTTTGGTCCAATTCTCCAACTTGTTGAGGTCTTTCTCAATCCTGGCCCTACCCTCCAGCATATCTGGTACTTCCCTCCTCCCCGCACATGATGTCATCAGCAAAGTTGTTGAGGATGCACTCCATCCATCTGTCAGATCGTTGATGAAGATATTGAACAAAATTGGCCCCAAGATCAACCCCTGGGGCACTCCATTTCATACCAGCTGACAACTAGACATCGAGCCATTGATTACTACACCCTTTGAGCCCAATGATCCATCCAGTTTTGTATCCACCTTACAATCCAACTCACACTTCCTTAGTTTGCTTGCAAGAATGTTGTGAGAGACTGTATCAAAAGCCTTGCTAAACTCAGGGACATTTCTGGTGTCACTGAAATTAGGCACAGCAGTGGTAACAATGGGTCCGTGTGGATCCTCATAGGCTTAGGGGCCTAAAATTTAAAACAAATGTGCTAGGAGAAATAGGTAACTAGTGGACCTACATGGGCACTGAGTTGCCTTCGATCAGCTGATCATTAAAGGCCAGGAGTTTGAAGCCTAATTATCTGTGGCTCTGGATCTAAGTCATGTAGGAGGCTAAGGCTCTGTCTACAGACAAGAATGGTATCATTTTGGCTATGTCAACACCAGAACGGGCATATTCTGTAGCAATATAAGGCAGCTTGTAGTGATATAATGGCATTCACGCTAGAAGTTGTACTGGTATAACTTTATCTGTAAAGAACCACATGCCTTGTGGATACTGTTCTACTTGCTCTGTGTGTAGCTCAGACTTCAGTCCCATTTTCATAATTGCCTGGCACTTGGGAGTCTTAGTCTGCCTGAAATTCAGTGAGATGTAGACAATTTTGAGCATGTTACCCCTGAAGGGCATGCCGACTTTACAGAAAAAGAAAGTTCAGTTATACCATTGGGTGAATAAGCACTGTCCACTTATGCCCACTCAATGCACCTCAATAGCACAAATTAGTTGGTGAGGATATGTCCCAAATTGCTCCTCTGGGAACTCCCAAACCTGCTGGGAAAATCAGTGTCATAGAGGACCCCCCGCCCCCAAAGGGATCCTCACTGCTTCATTGCCAGGACTGATGCATGTACAGCAGGAACAAGTGGGTGGAGTTTATTCCTTTGGCATAACTGAGCTTGCTGGCACCACCATGTAGTCTCTAACTCTGAGTCATGTGCAGAGCTCCACCAAAATCTGATTAAGTGTCTTTACTTTGGGCTACTCAAGCACTTGAACGCTTGCATTGCCTGAGTATACACACCACATATGTGCTCGACTGTCCCACCACAATATGCAAGGTCTCCCCCCGCCCTTTTTTTTTTTACCATTGCAACTGGCCCAGTGGCAGTGGTTTCATTTTGTCTCTCATGCCTTTGTCTCCAAGCTAACTTTTGGATCAGTTGCCATCAATAAAATCATCCTCAATTAAAAGAACTTACTGGTTTTCTGCTAGAAATGACACGGAATCTTTCATTTCTTATTAGGTGCGCTACCATATTCTGCTTTAAGAACTGTGCCAGATTATGAAACCTGTTTAAATGGTTTTTAGAAAGTAGAGATTTTGTTTCTTTGTACCCCAAAATAAACTAGACACACCTGGAGGAAATTCAGAAGTTGGCTCTTAAATTCAAGTCAATCAGTCAGCATGAGCAGACCCTCTCTTCTCCTCACCCATGCTATGGGGCTCACTTATACCAGTGGAATTCATTGAAGGAACAGGGACATTTGGTGGATATTATATAGACAAATGTGTTTTCCTATCTTGAATTCCCTGAGAAAAAAGTGTCAGGGTCTTTTTAGGAGCGCCAAGAAAAATGCATACTACCTTTTACAGTCCTTAAAGGTACTAAATACTCTGCACTCCCAGTGAAGTTAATGGGAGAAGAGGGTCCTCGTGCCCTTGCAGAACTGGAGCCCTATGAGGAGCCCAGCATCCCCATGTGTCAAGCCTTTTATAGGAAGAAGGTTGGCACTAAGATTACACAGTGCTATAGATTAGTTCACGCATCTTACAGCAGAATATTTATTTAGTCAAAAGATTAAAAAGTTATAATTTCTTCTCTGAAGGGTAACTAAAAAATGGCATTGTGGGAAGACCTGGTTATTTTTTTTGTCGGTGTTGAAATGCCTTTCTACCAGATGATGCCATTTTTACAAAACTGTTGGGTTTTTTTCAAAATCATATCCATTCCCACAAGATTTTGCTTAAGAAAAAACCAAAATGTGTCAAAACGTCCCATTTTGACATTTTTGAGAAGGAATGTTCCATTGTAGTGTTCCAAAATGACTTTGCTGCAAAATTTATTTTACATAAATTGTTTGAAAAATAGTCCAGATCAAAGCAAAATATTTCAATCAACCTGAAGCAGTCTTTTTCCTGCGTTTCCCTTCCACAAACTTTGACATCTGTTTGACATCCCAAAACTTTTCAGAGACAGAACATTGGTTTTCTGACCAGCTTTACTCATGAGGTTTCTTATTTATTGCATCTCAGTGGCTTTCAGCACTTGGCTTATTAAGTGACGCAGTGTTATTTTTGCAACTTTCAGCTCAGCATATTCAGCCTGGGATCTGAAAGTTATGCTGTGTTCTCTGATTCAAGCATTACCACCAAAACTCAGACTTCTGCAAGCCAAAGGCAACCTTCATTGAGACCTGGGTAACATGGTTGTTTTCCATGTAGTTGAAGCTAATGGATGCATTTGTACTTGTAGCTGGAACTAGATTCTCTCAGTGAACCTGAAGGGAGTCCAGTGCACACGTTCATGGCCGACCCTGCACCATTCAAGCCAATGGGAATTTTGCCATTGACTTCAATAAGAGGAGGATCAAGTCCTTACAGGTATGTTGACTCTGCAAAATCTACAAGGCTGATAGGAAGAAAAGATAGTAAAAGTTTATTTATTTGTCTCCAAAATAATCAGTTATACTCTAATCCCGAACCCTCAGTTAAAAAAAAAAATTCTTACAAATTTACAAATAAGAAATCAGTATAATCAGGGATATGTCATGACCAAGTCTTTACTGGGTTAATTACTCAAAGTTTTTGAGCTATTACCATGATGTGATATTATACTTCTATTCAGACCATCTCTCTCTCTCTCTATATATATATCTATATATATAATATTATGCAAAAATATTATTCAAGGTATTTCATTTACTTTGGAAAGTGCTTTCTTTTCTGTATACTCTTTATTTCTATTGGTATCTTATCCAGAAAGATAAAATCCACTTATGTGTTTGTAAAGCGCTTTGAATATGTAAAGCGCAAGGAAAGTGCTAAGAATTATAGCTATTACTCGTCTGCAGCATGAACATATGTACATTTATACAGCTTTCAAAAAAGAATCTTAAAGCATGCAGCTGAGTGTTCCCCAAAATGGGATATGAACTACTTGAGTGCTGATTTAGGCAAAACAGACTTTTTTTTTTGTTTATTTGTTTAATTATTGCACGTATTAACGTAGGTGTTCACTTTTAGGCGAGTTTGAATTAGATTGTTATATTTCAGCAAATACTGCCCTACTTGAAAAACGAGACTGATATTTACAATGTTCACTGAACTCATGCTTCTCTACCAAAAAAGATATATACTCTCTTCAGCTGCACAGCCAACCACATCATGCAAACATAGGAAGGAAGGGGCTGGAAAGCAAAACAAATGATCCCATAGCTACTCCATGAAACAACATGTAATGCTCTGTCATTTTAAAGTAAAGGCAAAGCACTTAAAAATATATTAGCCTAATTTTCAGAACTGTAGCCATAAGGGTTGCATCTGCAAAATGTGCCTTCAAACACCCTTGTGCTGGCAAATAAACAAAGGCCGATATAGCTATTTTGCATGCTCCAGTTACCATTTTGCAAGAACAGCCATTGTACCCCTATTGAAAATTTGGCCCTGTAAATACTGTCTTTTACAGGTTTGAACTAATACAATGGATCTTCGCAATGAATGACTTGGGAACATTGTAGAGAAAGATTAGCAGGCACAAATATTGACACTCAGCCTAGAAACACTTTGCTTTGTGAACTTGCTATTTCATAGGATGCATAGCTTTTGCCCAATATGCATTTTTAGCCAGTAGCGGTGTACCTGAACAGTAATTGATACTGCTGGCTCGAATAATTTTCAAGGTTGGATTAGTTTCGTTACATGTTCTCTCATTGTAAAGTGGCATGAAGTTCTACCTAATTTGTGACTTCTAAAAAAACCCCATGAAAAAACAAAACAAACAAAAAACCCCCTTAGCATGCCATGCAGTTCTACTTTGCATTAGTATCAGCTATAGAGAAAGAACTAAATCCCCCCACAGAAGGCAAAGGAATTCACAGTTAAGGCTAATGTTTTTTAACTAACTTATCCTGTTATGCCTATTGTATGTGCTGCAGCATAACTCGGAGGCATATTCCATGCATTCATGGAATTAGCTGCTAATAGCAATGAATCAAAATCCAGTCCCCAGCAAGTAATGGGGAGGTTGTATAAAGAGAGCAGGGGAAGAATCCTCTTTTTCGGGCTAATTCTGCAGCTTTGGATCTGCAGTCGCCTCTACCCCAACAGCTCCCAAGCTTTTTGAGCGGTTGAGCCCACCTCTGGACTGGTGACTCCACTTTCAGTTGGCTCACAACTTTGGTGTGAGCCCATGTGCTATAAACTGAATTGCTGTGGGACTAAAAACCCCACTCTGACGACCCTTCCTTTAGGAACTGTTGCCCCACATCCAGTGGGGCAAGGAGCACTTGGGAAGTAGCCAGCAATCAGGCTTTTCCCACTCCGTCCTCTGTGCTGAAGTTCAGCCACCCGCCCCTTCCCTCTCCCCTGAGCTGAGCATGGGGTATATACATGGCACCCTGACCCCTGGAATCGCCAGTCATTCCTACACAGCAAAACCACGTTGGCTCAACTGCACTCAGGAATGGGGAGATGAAGTTGCACCATAACCGATGGGATGCCAGGTGAGATCAAACACAGTCAATCTCTTGACACTTGTAACAGCTAGGCACATTGTCGATGGATACAGGAAAATCAGTTGCTGCATGTCAGAGACTGAAGCCAGACATCGGGTTTAAAAGCCTGGTGCTTCAATTGTACCAACAATATTTGTGCTTGTGCCAGATGCCGGAATAAATGCCACGCTTCCTCAAAAGTGGACTTTCTAGTGGCCTTATGCCCGGCCTCTATTTGCAAGTGCAACTTGTCTCTGCAAAATGAGCGGTGAGTGCTTGGGCCTCCAAGCTACCTGCCTTGGACCTGCAGCTGAACGGCCAAGGCAAAAGAGAGCGGCAAATGTTTGCCAATGCAAGCCAAAGCCCCCAGAAAGCAAGGGTGAAATGGGCAAAAGAGCTGGGCAGCTCGGACAGCATCCAAAATAAATTGTCGCTTCTTTCTTGCCCCATCATTCGGATCTGGTTCCCCATCTCCCTTCTCCATGAATTCCCTGGAATAGGGGATTTGATGGGAAAAGAAAAAGCAAAGATAAGAAAAATGTGTCTTAAAAGCCCACAGGGATTGACGCAACAGATGCAAGGACCTCTTTGGGTCCGTGATGCTCTTTTGTGGAATTACCCAGTTCTTATGTGAAGAGCCCGGCATACCACACTTCATGCTTCCAACGTGGTAAAATGCGTAATTTGCAAGAGAGTTTTTTTGAAGTTACCTAATACAAAGCAATGGCTCTGCTGGTTGGTTTGATAAGGATGCCGCATAATCATAAAAATGAATGTTATTCACCTGGCTGATTAAAACAGCTTCCTTTCTACTACAGGCACTTTCTAAAAAGTGGGATTGTGACACGAAAGGTCATAAAAGCACAATGCGGAAACCCTTCCCTGATGGAGTCATTATGGTGTATTGTGTCAGTCTAGTCCAGGGGTGGGCAAAATGTGGTCCAGTGGCCAGATGTGGGTTGCCAGACCATTCTATCTGGCCTGCGGGGCCCCTAAAAAATTTAGAGAATTAGTATTTATCTGTCCTGGGCTGCCTGTCATGCGGCCCTCGATGGCTTGCCAAAACTCAGTAAGTGGCCCTCCGCCCAAAATAATTGCCCGCCCTCGGTCTAGTCCAGCAAGAGCATCTGTTCTCAAGTGTCTAAGGGCAGTTCTGATGGGCACAAGAGGGGGGGGAGGCTCTGTAAAGGAGCAATATCTGCAGCTGGTGTAAATTAGTGTAGCTCCATTAGAGATAATAGCGCACTGCCTATTATTGCTAGGCCCAAGCAGATCTAGAAGTCTTGTGAGTAGGAGAGAGGGCTTATTTGCAAACCGCATAGGCAGGCAGAGTAGAGTTCACCTGGGCTGTAAAGAGCCAAGACAAGACCCCTCCTGACTATAGCCCTGCTCTCACACTGACAGCGGACAAGGATGGTGCTGGAGGTTAAGCAATCAGCTGTGTGGCAGATGGGGCGAAGAGGGTGCCAAGAGGAGTAAGCTAGGAGAGAGAATGCAGGATCCGTATTAACACAGATCTAATGGCCCCAGTACACTTTGCAACTGGTGGTGTGGGGGACCACAGCTGTATCCCTGAAGCCTGACCGAAAATTCACTGAAAGAGTCCCATAGTTCAAAATCATTTGCAGTAGGCATTAAGACTGGATTTCACCTGCCCCACCCACAGCCCGATCACCCAGGCTCTATGCAGGTGGAGCAACCTCTTAACAAATATATCACCTGATCATTTTTCTCTCTACTGGAAATGTCAGAGTTATAAACATCCTAGGAAAAGTGCGAAAAATCCCTTGCAATCATTTAACTTTAGGCTTTGAAAACCACTTGTGCAGCTCACGAGGAGCTGAGCTAAGATTTCACTTTCTCTTGCTGAGAAGTTGTGTAAAAAGCCTCAGCCAGGAGCAATTTTGGGGGGAGCTACCATAAACCCCTGAAAAATTGGGGTTTATAACAAAGACACTGACGGACTCAGACACCGCAGCTGAGTGTAACTACCCGAATCTACGTAATTATTATTCTAAGAGTTAAGTATGAATGGCGTTGATAAAAGGAGGCTTTCAAGAAAGAGTTCATTTCCCCCAAAATATACAGGGACTACATGTGAGGTGTTTTGTTTCATTTCTTTTTACATAAATATTCATTATTATTGTCCCTTAAATATAACATTAAAGAGCAGGAGGGTAGTTGGGATGAAATGCAGTGCATGCAGAATACCCACCAAAATAAATTCTCACAGTCTAGACTATCACCTGATGCTGGTTAAAAATACCATCCCTTTAAACTCAGATGAATCCTCCCCTTTAATGGGAGAAAAATCTATCATAAATATACATGATATCATAATGAAACAACACCTGGAAATAAGTCTAATTGAAGAGCGAACACGTCTTCCACTGGATGTTACTCTATTGTTTAACTCTGCAGAAAGGACAAATAAGAAGGGAAAAAAAGTTCAGTTCACCCAGCCTGAGAGCAAAACTGTCATGGCAATATTGGCAGGTTGGACCCTGATTCTTTAAATAGTACATTGCCTTGGTTAAAGAAAGGTCATCCTTTTATTACATAATAGAGGTTATAAATAAATGTAAAGTGTGCATGCAGTCAACTGCATATTATACAAGCAATATCTATGTTAATAATTGTTTTCTTTGGCAGGCCAGAATCCAGCTGGACATGCAATATTTACATATCAAAATCCTTGTTGTGTTCAAGTCATATTGGATGCACGTGAAAATATATATGTATGTATATTTACTGTACACACACACGCACATACACACACACATATATATGTATAAGGGTATATATACACTCCTGCATATATACTGTATACATATATACACATAGGTATATGTTATAAGTGGATTTCATCTTTTTCTGATTCTGGTGATTCAGGCCTCGACACACTAAAAATATCCTGACAGGGTATTTGCGGAGGGAGCTCGGGTGATAAATGGAACTTGGGGGAAGAGCTTCGGGACACGCTCTTTTCGGACAGTATTTTTAAAATCTCTGCCACCTGTTTCTCAAGGGCAGCCATCCTGCTGCTTAGCAGCTGGATATCTTCTTTGAGTTCGTGTTTGACTTCCTGGAGTGTGGTTTGTAAGGCCTGCTCAGGAATGGGGTAAAAGGGGTGTTTTGCATCAGCTTGAATAGGGCTGTGTTCCAGAGGGCTGCGAGTTTCACCAGCTTTATCCAAACGAAGGTCACTTTTAGTGATTCCGCTGTCACAAGAGTCTGTTTTCCTCAGGGGGTTTTTCGTCACCCCGTTCTCTGAGTCATTGCTCTTGGGGTCCTCGGACAATAACCCCATCGACTCAGCCTTTGTGACGTTATTCCAGTCTTCCTTTTTCTCCTCGTGGGTTCCCATATTGTTCTTTAGTCGGAGCCACCCTTTCCCGTTCCCATTTTTCATCCTCATGGGACTGTTCACTTTGAGACATTTTTGGTCACCGTTGCCATTTGGCTTGAGCTCCATTGCATCCCGGTTGTTCTGCTTAACCGCCTCGCTGGTTTTCACGTACGTCAGGGATGTCTGGATGGGTGTGATCTGAGACACCGTGACCACGCTGGTGCCAGTGATGGCAGCCCCATTCTGCATGGCGCGGCTCTCCACTTGGAGCTGGTTCCTCTCTGTATCCATGTGCGTTGAGCCTTGGTTCCGCATTTCCTTCTGCTGCTTGAACTTCTGGAAGAGCTTTCTCACAGGGTGGTCCACAGGGATGCTCAGTGTCACTTCGTTCTTCTGGCGTAGGCGCTCCTCTTCTTCCTTCTTGACGTCACTGATTTTCCGGAAGATAATCTGTGGGGGATAAATCCAAACAGGGTGAGAATCCCATGGATTTTTCATACAAATATAGAGGTAATTTAACTAGAAAGGGCCCCGTTCAGAAATAAAGCCCCACCGTCTTCCCTCCCTCCTGGTGTCCATCAATGAATTCAAATGCAGTCAGTCAAAACCATAATAATGTTTGGAGAAGAAAGTGAACAAAACCCTCAAATGATTACAGCACTCTGAGACAGATATGCGCATTACTTATGACACATCAATACTTGCACACTCCCTACCTTTTGTGCACCTCAAAAAGAAACAACAGTTCAAAGGAGACTAAAATACTGTATCATTAATCCAGCATTCATCTCATTTTTCACGGATTTGCAAATCCAAATCTTATAAACTGTGTTACTGGTATTTATTAATAGCTTTGAATCAGCTCCCAGGAGCTTCAGTAAGGGCCCCACTGCACAATCATATAGCAAGAGCAAAATTTACCAAAAAGCTTATGGTTTAATACAGCAACCTCTCCAAACTTAAGCACCATAGAAGAATGAGAGTAACAGAGAGGGGAACGTGTGATTAAAGAGACCTACATCCAATTATGGACGATACCAAATCATTCAAAACTGTGAAGTCCTTTTGAGTATCCCGCTACTGTGTGTCCCAATATCATATCAAGAGGGTTTTGGGGTTTTTTTAAGCAATGTGATCTAAAGCTCAAGCTCAGGAACTGGTTTGGCAATAAACACATGACATCATTCCCTGCCCAACTAGTCTGCATTGGTGGTTTTATGAGAAAACAGGATATGTACAGACAGAGTTAAATAGAAGGTTCACTAGAAGTAGCATTTGGATACACAGATAATGGGCAAGCCCGGAGAAACTGGGAGGTAGATGAACGCAGCTGGAAGCAAAAAATCAAGGATATCATGAAACAACGAGGGTCAAGGAAATGTGACACTAGAAAGAGGCTTAGTCACAGGAGTCTCAGACAGAGACACAAATGGGATGTATCTAGTAGGGCTGTGAGAAGCTTTGGGTACTGATTCCATTCGGAGGAGATTCAGCTGAGTCTCCAAATCTGAATCGAATCAGGGGACCAATTAAAAGTTTATTAAAAGGTCTGAATCAATTCAAAGCTCTGAATCAGGGAGCTGCAGCCAAGTCTGAGCTGGTACGTACTAGGGGAGGGGGAGAGTACCGAGCTGGGGGAGAGGACCATGGAGGGACCCCTGCAGCCCCCCACAACCTCCACCTGCTCGCCCAGTCCCTCCCATGGCTGCCCCCACCCACCCCAGCTCGGCACTTTACAAAAGAGCCCCAGCTCACCAGCTGCTGCTGGGTGGGGGGGCGATCCCTGCTGCCCCCCACTGTGTAGGGGGCTCTGCATGAGCCTCCCAACCCCCTCCCCTGCTCCCCCAGCCCCCTCACGGGTGCCCTACCTGGGCCAGCTCTAGCTCTTTAAGAATAAAAACCCCAAGAAAAGCTCTGGGACTCACTGCTCCTGTGGCAGATTTGTGGCTTGGGGGGGCCCATGCAGAGCCCCCCCATGTGGCATGGGGCAGTGGGGGGCAGTGGGGTTCACCCCCGCTGGCAGGAGCAGTGAGTCTGGGGGTTTTTTTGCTTTTTTTTTCTTAAAAGGTCTGGAGCTGGCACAAGTGGGCACCCATGTGTGGGGGCTGGGAGTGAGAAGTGTGTTCAGGGGGGCTTGTGCAGAGACTCCCATGCAGCGTGGGGCAGTGGGGGGCAGCAGGAATCACGCCTCCCCCCCCTCCTGGCAGCACCTGGTGATCCGGGTTTTTTTTTTTTTTTTTTTAACAAGTGCTGGGAGCTGGGGCAGGGGTGGGCAGCCATGGTCTGGCTGATTCAGAGATTTGGAGATTCAGCAGCAGCCGAATTGCCGAATCAGATTTGGCCGAATGGAATCGGGACAGTGATTTGAATCACTGAATCAAATCACTGTCCCCTGAATCCGTTGAATCCAAAGCGAATACTAGCCGCTTCGCGAAGGCCTAGTATCTAGACAGATCAAGCTGCAAACTTGCAGAATGGTAGGCAGTGCAGGATGGTATAGATAAAAATGTACTGCCTTTGTAAGATGATTGAGGAGCTGCAGCTCTCACAGGCAGCGAACTGAACAAATGCCAGCAAGGCTACAACCCAGGGCCAAAGGGAACACTTAAAAGGGTGCTGGGTTTTAGTATTTCAACCTTCATGGCAAGATGCCACAAAAAAACCCTTTCTGTTTCATAGTCTCATGTTAAGATCCTTCATTTGAAGGTTGCTGCTCTGCTCTAGAGAAATCACATTTTCATTAGTTTGGGGTTCTTCAGTTTCTTGAATGAGCCAGGACATGAAAACATCCTTACACTATCACCCAGCGTATTAATGATGGAAGCAGAAAATGCCGCAATGAGATGATCTGGCTCCAGATCCATTTTAAAATGAGGGAGCATACAGTAGATCTGCTACTTCACAAAATAAAACTCAGTCCCTTTTTTGTAGCTCCATTAAAACACAATCTGATTCTCAGTTGCATTAATAAGGAGAACAATAAGAAGCAAACACCTTTTTTTTTCCCTTTGGAAAATATGAACACAAGATTGTGTAATTTGTTACTGGGGATGATCAGATACACGCAGGACTTCAAGTAGCCATACTCATATATTATAAAATGCATATTTCCCAGATCTATTTGTTTATGCAAACATCTATTTCTTTTCAAGCCTCACATAAAATAGAGGCTTAGAAGATAGAAAGCCAAATGTACTGGCTTCAGTGGAGTTACACAAGGGATGAATTTAACTTACAGAGTTAATTTGAAATCAACTCAGACATCAAAGCTGCCTTACCTTCATTACAAACCTTTCAAATACAGTGAATATATTCTTGTGGGCTGCTAGTGGATACAGCTACTTGCAATAATTTGGAAAGCTAACATGTTTATTAGAAGGCCAGTGAAAAAGGCATGGAAACATGGAAGATGCTTGCATCTGGCTCCCCTGACCTAGATACCGCTTTGTACATCTTCATTTAGCAGCTATACCCTTCATTAGCGTCTGCCCTCATGTCGCTGCTCTACCTCTATCATGAGAGCCGCAGGGGACAGCAAATAAGTTTAACAGAATCTGCCCTCAGTTTAAAGAGGGAAGTAATTACCTTTAATTGAAGCCACAGTCTCTAAATGAAGATCTAGAGGTTGTTTCTTTTCCAAAGTGGGGTCCCTCTACCAAGCTGAGCACACAGACGTTTTCCTGCCCACAGAGCAATGAAAACACATGGTTGTGCAGCAAGGAATGAGGACTGCTGAGCAAAGTATTCAACAGGTGCCTCCCAGTGAGCCTAGAGGGTTGTGTAGAGTGGAGACGGTGTCTTGGGCAGAGGTACTCTTTCCTGGGACTTGCTCATGGCCACTGGGGATGAGCAATCAGCTCTGTCCATTATCCTCCCAGGTGTGCTGCCTCCGCTGTGTGTTGGTGTGGAGGGATGACCTCATTTGGTTTGTCCTGCTAACCTTTCAAGCAATTTGCTCCATAGGAATGAACAATCCCTGAGTATTATGGGCAGAGCTGCTACGCAAAAGACTTTTCTGCGCTCCCTTCCTGTGTTATATATTACTGGATATGGGTTCTTCAAGCTACTACCACATAGGGACAACTCCGATTCACAGAAACAGGCTTTTGGGACTCCTTCCACCCGAACGGCAAGTGACGGACATCAGTCAGCTGGAGAATTAGACAAGAAGGGCTGAAACAGATGTTGCTTGTGCTCTGGTTGTGTTACAATAATAATTTTTACGGCCACACAAACGCCAAGTAAATAGACGTGCCTGCTCCGTTGTGCCAGAACAGTGGTGCAACAAAAGGTACTAATAGATTGTGCCTCTTTATTGCGGCCGATGTCTCTGCTCTGTCGTGGGAGAGTGCGGGCAGCCTGGAGCTCCCCGCACTCTTCTGTCATTGTGGGCAAGTGCTCTGGGGGCTTGAGAGGCCCAATCCCAAGCACTGTGCGTATGATTGGGCCCCTCAAGCCCCCAGAGCATACCTGGTTTTCCCTGATTACAGTGATGTGGCGTGCCACAATGCCAGGACCTGCATGACCCAGGGCCTCTATGGGGGTCTATGCTGACCTGTGCCTCATTCAGAGGCATGGGTCAATGTGGGTCCACCTGTAGAGATGTGGAGCACTAAGGAGTCCCCTACTCCTGCTCCTCTCTGCACCAGCCTGTGCTGGGATCCCCATTGACCTCTGCCTCTGCATGAAGTGAGGGACAGTGTGGGTCCTGGCAAGGGGATGCAGGGTGGCATGGGAGCCCGGGAATACCCACTGCCCCATGCCTCCTTGCCAGGACCTGTGGCTGGCATGGGACTCAGTGCAGGTCTCCCAGGAGGGGACCTGCACTGAGCTTTAAGTTGGGACTTAAAACTCGTTTTAAGTTGGGAGAGCTCGTTCGCCTTTATCCACCATTTCGAGAGGCTAGGTGCAGACGTTTCCAAATGCAAGCGGGGGGGAACAGAGGCAAACCCCAAAGGAGCACAGCTGAAAGAAACCAAATTAATCTCTACGTACAGCACTTCTCAAGGGGTCGGGAAACATCCTCTTTCCTCGTGGCTGGTGCTAAACTTGCTAATGCGACGGGAATTCGGTGTCAGAATTCATTTCCTTTAGGTAAGGGACTGTGAAAGCAAGCTCCGTGACACAGTGCTGTGTCATGGGATGTGGCTGCTGCTTTCATTTCCTTTGATGCATTTATTTTTGAAGAGTTATTTATGGGGACGGATGAGGGGAGAAGTTGACCATTGTGTAAGTGAAGGTTAAGTAAAGGTTAACTGACTGCCAGCCCGGGGAACTGAAGAGGTTTGTTTATCCACGAAGCAGGAGCGGTGCAGCTAGCAGGAAGTGGAGATTCTCCAGGCTTATCCTAACCCCCATCTCTCTTCTAGCCTCTCCTGTAATGAAAGGTAATTCAGGCTGAATGTTAACCCAACTCAGTGCTGGGCCGTTTCCAAAGACAGACCCTACCAGCTGTGACAAACTATGAGCAATGTCTACATTAGACCCACAACCGCTCCCATCAGGTACAATGCAACGCTACCAAATCTAAGCCAAAATTGAAGTAACAGGCTGGCGACGAGGGATGGGGAAATTAGCTCAGAGCTAAGACACAGAGATGCAATCCCCACTCTGTCCATTGTCCAAATACTCTGCCCTATGGTAGGACGTCCATTAGTATTCAGTAAAGCCGAGGCCTTTGCTGTCACTGAGACGTGGCCCTTGCCTCTTGCCTTGTTTGGACATGCCCACAGCAAGCAGCTATTTCTTCTTTCACTCCGCTAGGCCTGAGCACGAACACTGTGAAAATTATCCCCAGAGCTAATGTGACCTATTTTTGAAAAATATAAGGGAGTTCAAGAGAAAAAAATATGCATAGATTGAAGAATAAGGGGGATGAATAGAAAGACTGATTACAGTAACTTAAAAAAAAAAAAAGAATATATTTAGCCCAGGTGGTCATTGCCCATCCCTGCAATGTCTTATTGCTGTTTCTTCCGCAATCTATGGCTGAGCCTTGAAGTAAGAAATGCATGGACATAGGGAAGTGGGTAACATAATGGACACTCAGTTGTTATGAAGATGACTGCACTATAAGTTCTCAGCAAAATAGATAAATAGAAATAATGGGCCCTACGACTGAGATGATTCAAAAAGACTAGTGAGTTTGGCTGCTTTCAGTTGCGATGCATAACCTTAAAGGTGCCTGCTTTCCAGAAAGGGATGAGAATGCATCTCTCAGGGCAGGGTGCTGCTCATAAAGTGGAGATTTAAACTAGGTAAACTTGTCTAGTGAGCTAGAAAAAGGGACCCTGCTCACAGTGCATTTGCTTAAATCAAGTCTGAATTAATGCCAAATATTCACACTGGTTATTCATTCACTCAGAGGCATGTGGCCCTCTCCACACTTCCCAAGGCAAAGGGAGCACATGGTTGTTACACGATGAGCAAATCACCAGTCACTTCTGGAAATCATGTTCTAGAGAGAAGCAGGTCTAGCCAGGCTGGTCTCCTGGTCTCCCTAAAAGTGATTAGGGGCCTGGGAAGCAAAACTAATGAGGAAAGGCTGAAAGAACTAGGGGAGGGGGATTTGATAAGAATCTTCAAATTTTTGATCACCTGAGAGGTGATTACAGAGAGGATGGTGATGGGCTTTACTCTATGATGGTAGGGGGCAGGACTAGGAGCAATGGCTTCAAGCTGCAGGAGAGGAAGTTCAGGAGGAAATTTCTGACTATAAGGCTGGTCAGGCACTGCAACGGGCTGCCAAGAGAAACGGCAGAATCTCCATCCCTGGAAGTGTTCAAGAGCAGGTTAGACAGACACTTTGCTGGAGTGGTTTAACTAGGGATGATCCTGCTGTGAACAGTGGGCTGGACTAGATGATCTTGTGAGGTCCCTTCCAGTCCTGCTTTGTTATTTATGGCATTTGTTCATCAGCGAGTCACGGTGGATGTTGGAGTTATTTTACTGAGTGATGGTGCATCTTCTCTTGTGGCTGTAAAGACCCATGTTAGACTTGCAGGTCACGCCACAGTGCTCACAGTTGTACACGGCATTAGGGGCTGTTTCCTCCAGTCACGTTTCTGTTATAATTCGAGTGACCATTTCTGGCTGTGATGTTGGACTCCCTGATTGAAAAGGGAGCGCCGCTTTGTCCTGTCTCCTGCTAAGGCCTCCCAAAGGTTTGGGTTGATTCCAAAAGTCTTAATATCCTACTTGCTAACGTCTTTGAAGCACAGTTTTGGGTGTCCTGCTCGTCTCTCCCCATCTGCAATTTGCCAAATTGCAGCCAAAACTACTTTGTTATGATCCTGTAACATTTACAGAGCCTCCCATTACCAGTTCACCTGAAACACTTCCAGTCATTGACGTTTTTGTATGTGTCCTCATGGCACCCCTGACGGATGGGAGGCATTTGAAGCAAACTAGAGAAGCAACCTAGAAGCAAAAAACCATACTTTGATACCTAAATGGGACTATGGTACAATTTAGATACTAGAGTCCAAAGCTGGGATGCTGAAAACCTCCTCAAGTGCTACATAACCCTGTTTAAATTCTGCAAGGGCTGCAGCTCCTGCATGCAAAGATCCCTGGAGGCTGCAACTCCCATTTTTCCTGTGTTCGCAGAAGCATCTTTCCCCACCACACAGATCTGAGTACCTCATGCCCAAAGCCAACCCATAAATGGGTGTTCCTCTGCCTAACTCCCCTGAGGCACATGGATCTGGGAGGTGTTTTCTCAGCATGTCAACAAAACTGGACAGGATGTGGCTCCTCACAAAATACAGGAGCAGCTCTCCCCCTATCCCCACCTCCCTTCCTCCTACTTTGTGTAATAAAGCAGTGGTTAAAGCACTTGCCTAAGATGTAAAGGACATGTGTTCAATACCCCCGTTGGCATGAGGGGAATGAAATCCTCTTCTCTGTCTCCAAGGAGAGTGCCCTTAACATCACGGTTGAGGCTAATCTCAAGGAGCAGTCATAGATATCATAGACATTAGGGCTGGAAGGGACCTTGGGAGATCAAGTCCAGTCCCTTGCCCCAGGGGCAGGAAGTCAGCTGGGGTCATAGGACCCCAGCAAGATGATCAATGTAGGTGCTTGAACCACCTCTGCTGGCAGACTGTTCCAGACCTTGGGGGCTCGGACAGTAAAGAAATTCTTCCTTATGTCCAGCCTGAAACGGTCTTGCAGGAGTTTGCGACCGTTCGACCTCGTCATCCCTTGGGGCGCTCTGGTGAACAAACGTTCCCCCAGATCCTGGTGGTCACTCCTGATAAACTTATAGGTGGCCATCAGATCACCCCTGAGCCTGCGCTTTTCCAGGCTAAAAAGCCCCATGGCTTTCAGCCTGTCATCGTAAGGTCTGTTTTCCTGACCTCTGATCATGCACGTGGCTCTCCTCTGCACCCTCTCAAGTTTCTCCACATCCTTTTTGAATTGTGGGGCCCAAAACTGGACGCAGTACTCCAGCTGCGGCCTCACCAAGGCTGAGTACAAGGGGAGAATGACGTCCCGGGATTTGCTTGAGAAGCATCTATGGATGCAAGCCAGCATTTTGCTTGCTTTACTAGCTGCAGCATCGCATTGAAGGCTCATGTTCATCATGTGGTCAGTCATGACAACCAAGTCCCTTTCATCCACAGTGCTAGCCAGCGTAGCACTGCCGAGCCTATAAGGATGCTGCAGGTTTTTCTTCCCAAGGTGAAGAACCTTGCATTTTTCAGTGTTAAACACCATTAGGTTCTCATCCGCCCATTTCCTGAGCTTGTCGAGGTCAGCTTGGATTGCCCTGCTATCCTCAGGTGTGGATGCTTTACCGCAGAGTTTAGTATCGTCGGCAAACTTGGCCAGTCTGCTTCTGACTCCAGTGTCCACATCATTAATGAAGATGTTGAACAATATGGGTCCAGAGCCTTGGGGGACCCCGCTGGTCACAGGGCACCGCGATGATTGACTTCCATCAACCACCACCCTCTGGGTCCGACCAAGGATCCAGCCAGCAGATCATGGTGGACCCAAGGCTGCAGTTGGCCAGTTTTGCCAAGAGGTGATCATGGGATACCAGACTGAAGGCTTTTTTGAAGTCAAGATATATGACATCAATCTCTTCTCCCGTGTCCAGATGATAGGTCATCTGGTCATAAAAGGAAATAAGTTTGGTCATGCAAGACCTACCCGCAACAAACAAGGGAGCGCCCTCTGTTCGCCCCATGCTCCCTAGTCATGCTCCCTCTGTTTTCCCCATCCTTCTTTCTTTCCCTCCTCCCCCACTTTGTCCCTTCTATGACTCGTGCATTCAGTGCTGTACCGAGATCCACCATCAACAAGCGGTGTGAGAAGGTTGTCTCCTTTTACATATAACAACCACTGTCTTTTAAAGGTGCAAGTTAAAATATGACAGTAGAACCTGGATCCTTTAAAAAGTTCAGTTCCTAATCCCGCTCCCAAGATGAAGATCTATGAACCAGCTAGGGATATATATGGCGGATTGGGGAAGTGGCACCCTTTGAAGTCAAAGCCACAGCAAACAGCTGAGTGGCTTGTCCTTAATAAGACAGCCTGTTGTGAACCACCCATGTATAGATAATCCAGGTTCTACCACATTGCTTAGCACATTTTATCTCCAGAAGAGTTTGCAGAGTATTAATCAGCTTTTGTGATGGCTCTACAAGGAAAGAAAGGTGCATTTGTTGCATGTTTTACAGACTGGGAAATTAAAGGAGAAGGGTAAGTGAATTTTCCATGGCCAAAGAAAGTGTTTGTGTCAGAACTGAGATTAGAATCCCTAAGTCCCAGTGCTTAGATCACTGCGCTTTGTGTCTTTTATAGATTTTATTCTCAAAACACACTCCAGCTATAAATACATACTATGCCTTTCTGAACTCAGATGCCAGTTTTTGAGTTTTTTTCTCCCCATGGTGCCAAGCAAAGCATCGGTGCAGTTCAAAGAAAACAGCCTTTCAGCCCACAATCTTTTTACTCCCCGCCCCCCAATATATGTTATTTCCTTAATCTAGCATTATTTTTTATTCAGCCTAGCATCCGAGGGACTTCTGACAGCTTCAGGATAGAGTTTATTCCCCACCCAGCCACATTCTCTACCCAGATACCAGCCAGGCTTTCCAGATATTTTATAATTTTAAAAGCAGCAGAGGGTCAAAGATGGAAACTTGGTATAGAAGAATATACCAGGAAGGTCTGACCAAGTGAGAACTTGTAAAATATCATTGTGTCCTATAAAAAACAATGGACTCATCTTTAAGATACAGAGCAAGGGTTCCCGCCTTGCCACTGAACTACATTCAGTGGAGCCACTGAGAGGTTTAAATTAGGCTTGGGTATTTGACTCAAATAAAGTTTAGTCAATTGACTGGTCAAATATTGGTCAAAAATGGTAAAAAATAATTGACAATAGGTTCAAATAATACACAGACAAACACAGATTTTCCATTAAAAACATGTCAAAAACAATTTTAAAAAATCGTTCTTCTGTCAAGAAAACGGCAACAAGTGTATTTTTTTTTGTGCATGTGTAAAACTGCTATAATCTTTGACCAGTCAAAAATATACAGTCAATTGACTGGTCAATTGGAAATGTTTTACCAGTCAATGTTTGACCAGCTTGCCAACCCTATTTTAAATATTCAGGGGCGAGTGACAAAACTCCAGAGACCTCCTTATAACTTCTTGCCACTACAGAGGCATATAGTACCACACCGTACATAGGTGTTCTCCTTAGATGGGTGCTTTGTGGCAGTGGAGGCCAAGAGGCACTGGAGTAGTTGTTTCTCTGGACCCTGTTGGACAAAGGTTTATTATACAGATGCCTAGGACTGCCGGAGACTGGACCCGACAACTCAGGTGGTCCCTTTGAGTCCTACGTTTATATCCCTTGCCTCGACGCAATCTGCTTGCCAGCTGGACTGGGCTGATTAAAGAGTGGCATGTTAGTGGAGAGTGGGCCATTGAAAGTGCCAAATGACCCTCTGTGGCCATAAACATGAAGGTTTTATTGAGAGCTATTAAAATACCAGCAGTTATCACAGCTATGGAATCAAGACAGGCCATGAAAACATTCACTGAAGGTGCCTGATGCCAGAGTTGAGCGTAGCGGGCAAACAGAAAAATACATTAATCAAACTCGTAGAAAAGTAGGCTGGGAAGGGACCTCTGGAGGTTATCTAGTCCAACCCTCTGCTCAAGGTAGGATCATCCCTACCCAAACTATCACACTCAAGTTCTTGTCTAACCCAGGCCTAAAACTACACAATCTACCATGTGACACATCTGTAAGTCACAGTGCTCAAAGACACCAAAAGCACCTTAACCTGCCACATGGGGCTGAGGATTGCAGTGTCCCACTGCTGCAAGGGTTGTTAAAGTGCATTTGAGAGATCCAAGGAAAAGCGCTGTGCTTTACACCCCCCTTAAGGAAAGAAAAACCCCCCAGTCTGACCATGGAGTAAAAATCCTTCCTGATCCCCAGTGGTTCTGATAATTAACATTTGCAATCAACAGGGAGATGGAAGTTGAAGTCCAGAGCACAAATCAGCAGAACTGGAAAATCTAATATCCTCAAAACTTTAGCTTGCCCCTTAATGCATGCAGCCTGTTTCTGCTCCTCCTTCACTGGAAAGCCTGGCCACACAATGAACCACTAAAAGTGCAAACAGTTTGCATTAATTCAAACCTTCCCTTGAGCTGGATGTAAGGAGGTGCCGAAAAGGATTGTGAACAGGGTCCTTGTGTGTCGGTCATTTAACAAGCACCCTCAGATTACAGTCTCCACTTTACTAAGGGTGGCATTCTCTCAGTAAAGGGAAATACGATACAGGAAACCTCCAACCCTGCCATGAAGTGCTGTCTGCAACTTCATCTAGCAGCCAAATCCCTTCCTAGTGCCCAGGAGAGTGCCTAGATAGCAGGCCAGGGTAAGAACCATGGGATGGTGGTAGGCATGGAACAGTTAATCTGTGAGGCGAAGGACTAATCAAAAACCAGAGATGGAGCCAGTCAAAGCAGAAGGACCAAAAAACAAATGAGGTTTCAACATCCATTAAAATCAACACAAGTCTTCCCTCCCAGGGTTGGCCCAGGCCTGATCTGAAAGGATTCTCTGTATGCATGAGACACGTACCTGTGACACTGATCTTCCCTATGCCAGTCTTTTGTACACACAGTTAGAAGTTGGGCTTGATAAAAACATAAGAAACTTTTAAGACAGAAGCAACAAGCTAGGCTGTAGCACTGGCAGTCCTTTCTTAGTGCACCTGTCTTTCAACCCAGGCTTCGCGCCTATCTCAATCTGCTTGTTCCTCTGCAAATCTGCACGCCTTCTTGGATCGCTCTATTAATCTAAACTAATATAAAGATGATTAACAGATGACTTGAGATGACGGCCTTGTTCTTCAACACTGTCTACAGTCCTTGGATATACTGCGGGCTCCTTACTTTGACGTGCAATTCAGCTTTAAAAACAAATTATTCTAACCTGTGTTTTAATTGCCCTTCAATAAATTCTGCTTAATCTCCGGTACCCAGAGCAACGTTTTGCGTTAACATTGCTCCACCTGCACACGGGAAAGAAATCACTGTGCTTAGCTGTACAATGAAAATGACTGATTGCTCTGCAATTAGTTAATAACCAGCCTAGGAATGCTTCACTGAACACTCTTTCATGCTGGATTCTGGAGGAAAAGAAGATTTCTGGGAGTTACTCTGCTGGCTGCTTGAAAGACTCTGTAAATAATAGCCTTTTTTTGCAAATTTTTATTGATCCTGACTTCATAGATATTGTAGCACGCAAAGCAAAAGAGCTTCCTGCCAGGCACATTTTAATTTTGCTGCAGAGAAACCGTATTCAAGCAGTTTCCTCCTAAGCAATTATAAAATTGACTGGCGAGAGGTGTGAAGATTTCCAAAAAAAGTAACAAAGAAAATGTCATTGGAGGATAAAGGAAATCAGTCCTCCGAGGTAGAAAAACGTGTTTTTGGGGGGAATTTAGTCTCTGAGGGGCACTTACGGGGTTAATTTTCTTTCTGTCTCACCACTGGACACCTAAGTGCACCCCCAGGTGCATTTCCGCAGGGAGACTGAACAGAAGAAATTAATCACAGCCTCTGAGCAATTCAGAGGAACCCATACTTCCACCCCTGCTCTCCAGTCTGCTTTGTGCCTTAGCAATTAGACCTCGTGGACTGAGTTTTCAAACATGTTCCAATTTGTGTTCATGATCAATTTGCATGGCGCCCGGTTGCACTTACAGAGCAACATCTGTGCATACTGAGTGAGTAAATTAGGTGGATCTGCATTTGGAGGCAGGAGTGCATATAAAAGGGAGGCTGGCTGGAAATTTGGTCCCACCTATCATAAACTTGATGGAGGAAGGGGGAAAAACAGGTCCTCATCTCAGTTCCATGCATCATATGCGGGAGTCAGTGGGGCTGAGTATAGGGAGCATTTGACTAAGACTTGGCAGACTGGGTTCTCCACCACTCACCTACCTGGAGACCTTGTCTCTAAAATGAAGATAATGATTCTGGCCTCCTTTGTGCGAGACACTGAAATGTGTGAGTGAAAAGCGCTTATGAGCTAGAGATGATGGTAATTTCCCCCAGCATAGATCTAACTTAGACCAGGGCATCAGAAAATTAGACATTTCAGAGTTCCAACAGTTATCAGCTTCCTGAATATTTTGGAGACACCCGTGAATGCTGCTTTCTGACAGACTCAAGGTTTTCCAGACTCAAGGATGGAAGAATCGCATGCACCGGTACAGGCTGAGGACCAACTGGTTAAGCAGCAGCTCTGCAGAAAATGACCTGGGGGTTACAGTGGACAAAAAGGTGAATATGAGTCAGCAGCGTGCCCCTGTTGCCAAGAAGGCTAATGGCATACTGGGCTGCATTAGCAGAAACGTTGCCAGCAGATTGAGAGAAGTGATTATTCCTCTCTGTTCTACACAGGTGAGGCCACACCTGGAGTCCTGTGTCCAGTTTTGGGCCCCCCACTACAGAAAGGACGTGGACAAGTTGGAGAGAGTCCAGCGGAGGGCAATGGCAATGGTTAGGGGGCTGGGGGACATGACTTCTGAGGAGAGGCCGAGGGATCTGGGAGTATATTTAGTCTAGAGAAGAGAAAACTGAGAGGGGATTTGATAGCAGTCCTTAACTACCTATAGAGTGGTTTCAAAGAGGATGGAGAGAGACTGTTCTCAATGATGTCAGATGACAGAACAAGGAGTAACAATTTCAAGCTGTAGCAAAGGAAGTAAGTGTATGTTGGATATTAGGAAAAACTGCCTCACTGGGAGGGTGGTGAAGCACTAGAATAGGTTACCTAGCGAGGTGGTGGAGTCTCCATCCTTGGAGGTTTTTAAGGCCTGGCTCAGCAAAGTCTTGGGTGGGATGATTTAGTTGGGGATGGTCCTGCTTTGAGCAGGGGGTGGATGATATGACCTGCTGAGGTCCCTTCCAGCCCTAACTGTCTACGATTCTATACATGTATGGCAGGAGGTGCAATTGTGGGACCATGATTAGATCCCATCGTGCCTTATCGCCAGTCCCATCATGATGTATCATGATCACAAGACTGTCTCTGCTGTAAGACTTGCAGCTGACAATGCTGCCAACACTGTGAGCCTTGTCAGCTTCTGGGCTGGCAGCACCTGGTAATGCCCCTCTCAGTTGATGGGGCTCCAGACATATGGGAGCCCTTGGACACGCATTCAATTAACGACATGTTTAGAACAAGCTACAAAGTGATTCCACATTTTTTGTGGAATAGCTTTGTAGCTGATTGCTTTTTTATCGTGCTATTAATTGATTGAATGTGTAGCTGGCTCACAACTTGAGGCATGATTACCTGGTTAATCACGCCTTAAGTGTAACGTTTAGAGGGGGACAGAGTCATTTTTCAATGTATGTGGACAGCAAATAAGTAAATATATCGATAGGTGTTATTCTGTGTTGTGTGAAAGCATTTAAGAATTGGGAGATTAGGACTTCTGGCTGATAGCAAGCAGAGGCTTATTTAGATTTGCTTTATATACTCTGCATGGCTTGGCTTAAGAGATTTAATTTAAAGAATAATAGGTGCCCACTTTAATGGGAACTCGGCTCAAGATTAAGAGCTCAATTTTCTGTTGGACTGAGTCACTTAGATCAGCATAAAATAGATGTGGACTTAGAACAGCAGCAATTGCACCCGCTTTGCACTGGAGTAAATGCCCAAGCAAGATGCAGGAGGACAAATCAGGCTCTTCCATCCTGAGTGATGAGCACTGGATCATAAAAGTGGCATGTAAACAAGGTTAATTAAAGAGGTACTTGGCTTCTAAATTAAGAAACAGAAGAACCTGGCACCTTTTAGATAACTGCATAGATTTAGAGCTATTTTAAGCACATCTTGGAAAAGCTGTGTATCTAGACACAAAAGCAATCTTGCTTCAAGTGATACTCTCTGCTATACCTGCTCTAAGAAAAAAATGCATTCAGTTTGGCTGTTGTTAATATTCCTTCCCAGAGAGCTGCAGCTGTGGCTCTGAGAGCAGAGCATGTTTCTGAACACTGTCAGTTCAATTTAATATCTTATGCTGTGACCATCACCATGGTATCTGAACACCTTATCGTACACTAAGACCAAAAACTAACATCTGTCACATGTAGATGTCTCCTTTCCTTGTCCCCAGGGAAATACTGTATGCAGATTCCCTCCCCACCCCCCATTTTAATTAAATTTACTTGGCATCTGCTATGCTTTGCGTCTCCGTTGGCAAGAGCTGGTTGAAGAACTGCTCTTTGCACCTTCAAATGTGATAAGGTTCTTAAACGAGGGTACCATAGTTGCCTAAAGAAACAGCTCACTATTTTTTCTTGCTCCACCCCCCGACAGGAAACATTTCTTCCTGCTTTATCCTTATAACAAAACAGCAGACAGTGCTGCGTTTCAAAGTAACCAAACGCAGTGGGACAGTTTCTCCATCACAACAATAGGCAGCCAGATGCAAACTCAACACTCAAACCAAGGTACCCATATTTTAAACACTAAGGCTTTTGTCATGTGTTACATATATTACACAATTAACTGCTTACTCGCACACATAGTCTTTCTGGACTTTCGGAAGGCCTTCGATACTTTCTCTCACCCCGTTCTCATTAAGAAACTGGGGGACTGTGGTGTCAACACTTAGACAAATGGGTCGCCAACCGGCTGGAGGGCCGCACCCAGAGAGGGGTGGTGGACGGGTCATTTTCGACCTGGAGGGATGTGGGCAGTGGGGTCCCCCAGGGCTCGGGCCTCGGGCCCGCACTGTTCAACATCTTCATCAGTGACTTGGATGAGGGGGTAAAAAGCACCCTGCTCAAATTTGCTGATGACGCTAAGATGTGGGGGGATGTGGGCACGTTAGAAGGGAGGAATAAGCTGCAATCAGACCTAAACAGGTTACAGGGGTGGGCGGATGAGAACAGGATGGGATTCAACACCGACAAGTGCAAGGTGCTGCACCTGGCGAAGAACGACCGGCACCATACCTACAGGCTGGGGAACTCCCTTCTTGTCAGTGCAGAGACAGAAAAGGATCTTGGAGTCATCATTGATGGGGTACAGTCAGGAAGGCCAACCGCACCTTGTCGTGCATCCACAGATGCATCTCGAGCAGGTCCAAGGAGGTGATCCTCCCCCTCTATGCGGCACTGGTCAGGCTGCAGCGGGAGTACTGCGTCCAGTTCTGGGCACTGCACTTCAAGAGGGATGTGGGCAGCATGGAGAGGGTCCAGAGGAGGCCACTCGTATGGTCAGGGGGCAGCAGGGCAGGCCTTATGAGGAGAGGCGACGGGACCTGAACCTGTTCAGCCTCCACAAGAGAAGGCTGAGGGGGGATCTAGTGACCTGTTACAAACTAGTTAGGGGGGACCAGCAGGCATTGGGGGGTCCCTGTTCCCCCGAGCACTACTGGGAGTGACTAGAAATAACGGTCACAAGCTGGCAGAGGGGGGATTCAGACTAGACATCAGGAGGCGCTACTTCACAGTCAGGGCGGCTAGGATCTGGAACCAACTTCCAAGAGAAGTGGTGCTGGGTCCTGCCCTGGGGGTCTTTAAGAGGAGGCTAGAGGTACACCTTGCTGGGGTCATTTGGCCCCAGTACTCTTTCTTGCCATGGCAGGGGGTCGGACTTGATGATCTGCTCACGACCCTTCCAACCCTACTAACAACGAAACTATGAATCTATGAAATTTTGACGAGCCACACATGCAAATTATCACTCAATTAACTGATATAGACCTGTTGCACATGCAAAGTAATAATCTTGCCATAAAAATGTCTATCCAGCTATAAACAGAGCCACCTAGCTACAAAGTTAGTGCTGAACAACATGTAAGAAATTTATAGCTGGTTCTTATCTAGATTTAACTGAACATGTGGCAGGGCTCTGTGAAACCTATCCAGATACACCTGAAATGCTTCAGTCTTCACATAGGGTTAGAGCTATACATTACAGTCAACCCACAGTAAAAGGCAGCATGTATCTGTGGGTGCATCAACACATTTATTAATGCATTTTAATTATGGCACCTTAATTATACCTTAGTAATTACAGGTACTAACTTAATGCACCATAATCAGTGCTACTGTGCATTAGCACTGGCGCATTCTTTTTTGTGATGCTAATGCACAGTAGACTCATTCTACTGCACGTTAGCATGGGTTTTGCACCTTTAGTGTCTCCTGTAGATGTACCCTGGATGTCCCAAAGAAAAGTCCAGGGAGTAACTGAGCCTCTCTATCTAAGTTCTTTCTCTGCTATCTCTCCTTGCTCTAATGGGGGGCAGAAATTCACTTCCCCATTTTCAGGATGCAATTTAGAGCGTGTTTACTTGAGTGAAGCCAAGAGTCTGGCTGCTTTGGAACAGTTCTGACATTCCTATTCTGGAATAACGTCTCATGTGAAAATTTATTCCAGGAAAGGGGTGTGGGCACATGACAACTGACCTACTGTCACAAGCTAGATTTCTGAAGTGGGGGTTAATTGCAGGTTTCATCACTAGCTGGTGGAGGAGCACGGAATAGCTTGTTCGCATTGGACAAAGAGCAACTTCAGGACAAAACTGCTTGGAGTTATGGACCAACCTGAACTTTGACTTCCTGGTGCAATTTATACTGCTGTAGGGTTACTTCTGGGATATCTTTCACCTGTAGTGAAGTGCCTTATGCTAGTACAGGGTGATATGTTATAAGTGTTCAACATGTAAAGACAGATTACACTCGTGTAAATGTATTGTGTATCTGTACCAAAGAGTGCTTTCAGCTGCTTTAGCTTAATCAACTTTGGACATTTAAATTTACATCCTGCTTTATTCCTGAATAACTTCCCCATGTAAACATAGTGGGGATCGGACCAAATGACACTGGAGGACTCATGCAACTATACAATTCCAGACAAGAGAAGAGAAAGTAAACAGGGATTTATTACTTCCTATCACGTGCGAGACAAGAACTAGGGGTCACAAGATGAAACTGGTAGGTAGTAAGTTTAAAACCAACAAAAGCAAGTTATTTTCACACAGTGTTTAATGTAATTGTCGAGCTAATCGTCACAAGATTCAAGAAGGGGCTGGACAATTCAAGGAGGAAAGGTGCATCGACAGCTATTGAGCCTGGCAGTTAGGGACACAGTCTCTGAGTCAGAACTGCACAAACCTGAAATGCTGGAGGCTGCAAGTGAGAGAGGAAGGGTGGAAAAAACCCCTGGCCATACCCAGTTCACTCTCCCTTTCTGCATCCACTCTGTGGCCCTGTGTGACAAAGGATACTGGGCAAGATCGACCACTTTGGACCAAGTATGACCCATTCAGTGGCAGTTCTTAAGTTCTTAAATCTCTGCCCTGCTCTGTGCACTCAGATGAGGGGTAAAAGGAAAGCAGCAATGTTTCTCCAAGAACTAGGGGTCACAAGATGAAACTAGCAGGTAGTAAGTTTAAAACCAACAAAAGCCTTCTCCGCATTGATTTATTCCCAGTGCAGGGACATGGGGTGATCAGCAAGGATCCTGGTTGTCTCTGATTTTAAAAAACCCAGTTTTCAGCTTAAAAAAAAGTAAGCCCAAATTCACATTGTTCCATGATTAAAGTGAAACACCTCTCTCTATATATAGATGTCTACAGAGAGAGAGACAGAGATCTATAGGTATCTAGATATATCTATCTAGATATCTATGTATTAGTGGTATTTCATTTTAATCATGGAAAAATGTGGATTTGGGGTTACTTTTTGTTTTTAAACCGAAAACTGGGGATTTTTTTAAAATCAGCATCCCTGGTGATCAGCCCACTATCTGTCCTCTGTGTCTACCTCCTGAGCTGGAGCTGCAATCAGAGGAGCAAAGAGTCACGGGAGGTTGCCCTTTTTATTCCCCAGTCTGGGGAAGGCTTGGTTTAGAGATACTGTAGCCCACATTTCATCCCTTTAGTAGGCTTGCTGTCCTCCCATCATGAACGTATTGCTCGGCCTGCAGGGTGAAAGCTGCTAAATACCACTCACTTCCCATGATGAAAGGAACCAAACCCCCCCCAGCACACGGCTGGGTTCTTGACCTCACAGGTGACGATCTGGCCCGGTGGAGGCCATGGGAGCTCTGTTATTGATTTCATCAGAGCCAAGCTGTCACCCTAGGCATGGAGAAGGGTCACAGCAAATACTGCCATGGCTCTCAATTAAGACAGTAGCTCTAGGGATTTTCCAAGCCATTTTTGCTTGAATTAACTGGCACTAGAGCGAAACGTGACCAGACCCTGCCCTTGAGAGGCCGGCAGTCCAGTGACCAGTAACACCAGGCTTTCATCAGTGGGAATCACAAGGCGTAGTGATACGTAGGGAGATTTTTTCCCCCCCAAAGCCCCCCACCTTCCCCTCCCACCAGCCAGCTGCAGAAGAGTCACTCATTAAGAAGCAGGGCTGCCACAGAGAACACAGTCCAAACAAACAAATCTGGCAGGTACGGCACAAGCCTGCTGACACTTGCTGCTTGATCAATACCTGTTACTGGCACTGGGCTGATGAGACCGAGCTGGCAGCTGCAACAGAGAGCAGCACTAATTGATTAGGATTTTGCTGTGGTCTAAAGGTGTCCTGGACTCTGACTTCAAAAAACCCCCATCCCCGATGATACAAACAAACCACAGGGCAAAGCCTTCCAAAGAAAGCGGGCTCCACTTTGCTCCCTGCAGATTCACATGCACAGAGCAACACAGATCCCTTCCCAAGCGTGATATGGGAAGTCAAATTCAAAGCTTTCAAAGTGCAGTGAAGGTCCCTGAGCTCCCTGCCTGTGACAACCACCTGACTGACTGCGCTTCTTGTGACGGTGTAAGGGAATGTGCCACAGACCCCGCTAGCAACTCATTAGCCTGACGTCACTGCATCTAAAAAACCCCCAAACTAAAACAATACTAATCAACAGCAATACTTACGCACAACTTTCCAGCCCTAGACTTTCTTTAGTGGCATGATGGCCTAGCTCCCATCGCCCATTTCTTATGGATAAGGGTCTGCTCAATTCGTGATTTTGCAGATATCATAGAAACCGTGAAATCTTGGATTGTCCAGGAAATCAACTTAAAAAAAGGATCAACTTTAAAAAGAAGCCAGCAGTCCTCACCATTGCAGCCTGCCTGGGAAGCAGGATTGGGGAAGGCACCGACTGATGGCATCACCCGAAGGGCAGCAGACAAGGGGGCAGCTGTCCTTTTGTCCTCCCCCCCGCTCTGCTGGGGCCTCTCTGCCAATCAGCGCTGAGAGGCAGGGCTGGTGGGGCACATCCAGGAAATATCTGTGAAATTTTCTCTTAATTCCACAAAAATTGTTTAGTCTCACTGTGATTTAAGTAGCTCCCTACTTATGGATAAGTAAACTAAAGCACAGACCAGTGATGCGACTTGCTCAGTCATTCAGCAGATCAGTGGTGGAGCTAACAGAGCCAGGGTTTCCAGACTCGTAGGCTGCATCCAGGCTGCCTAATAATAACACAATATTAAGAAAAAAACCATATTGCATAAAGATTCCATCGCAAGGCAGAGCAGTAAAATCTACTTTTTGGAAAGTGTTGTTTGGCTAAATTTGGAATATCTGACGCAATATTTAAGATGGTCCCAAATGCCGGGGTGTTCAGTGGTGGGATCTAGTGCCATCCTTGCATTTCATGGAGAAAGCTCACACTGAGACTAGCTGGGAATCATTTTCAAGCTTCTGGCACTGGGTTCTCATGATGCTGAGCAAGCCTGATCTCCACCCATGCTGTCAGAGATACCGATTGTAATTAATATGGCTATTTTTAAACACATCTCACTGTTCAAGCATGGAGAGAAATACTTCTTATCATGGGAATTTTAAAAACATTACAGTACAGTATTTCTGTAACTCAAAAAAGCGTGGCGTTTGAGTTCAGGGTTTGGTTGTCTTCTTCTGCCTCCCCAGTCTGACTTTCCAGTTACTAAGTGGGTGCGTCTACACAAGACATTTACTGCATATTAGACTAGCTGTGAACTAAACATGTCATGTCGACACGTGTGCCCCTATTAGGCCGCAGTAAACCAATGAGCTCTGTTGTAGATTAACACTTGTAAATACAAGTACTATCCTGCTGTGGAGTAAAAAACTCTGCAGTAGCACACATGCTCCTGTTACTCAGTAATTGTTCACCAGTAGAATTGGTCTGGAATTTGTTGGCCAGATGTTTTTCATTGAGAAATGCCAAATCACACAAACATTCATGGACATGTATTAGGTTCAACAACATCTCTTTGGAAATAGTTTGCAGGTCTAGGGATGGGGGAGAAAGAGGGCACAAAAGAGATCCCTGGATAGTCAAGAGCCCAGTGCATTAGGGCACTTAACTGAGCTGTGTGAGACCCAAGTTCAAATCCCTGCTCTCCTATAGCCAAGTGACTGCCTTTTCAAGATCAGGGCACTCTAAGTCTCTGTTTTTCATGTGAAAAATTCCCAATGGTCTGTTTCATTCTGACGCAAAGTAAAAAAAAAATTGAGACCTCAAGATTTTTCACAAAATGCAACACTTGTTTTCCAGTCAGCCCTGCCCAGGGTCACATCGATATCTTATCTTTCTACAGAGAAAGCCACCTAGCAACTCAGGTGATTGCAGAGGTTTTGCTGGTTCCTCTGCATTTGTGGTTGCTACAGGTTTCTATCAGAAGGCAGCATATGCATTCATTTCTAATGCAGAAAAACTCTATTTTCAAGCACGTACTCCAGCAGAGAAAAATCTAATATGCCACAAAAAGAATGAGCTACTCTCTAACCTTTACCTTGAGTGGAAATGTAAATTCATTCAAATTTCTAAAACACTTTCCCTTTAAAATGCTAGTGCAGCAGACTATCAACCTACGGAAAACTAGGACATTCTCTGCACTCATTTATAAGCAACCCTGGCTTTATAAAGACTCTGCTAAAAGATTTGTTGTTTATTTACTTGATCATTTTCAAGGTTTCTGTAATTACCGGAAAGCTTTTACCACAGTGATTTTGGTCAAAACAGTACAATTTTGGCAGCATGCAAAGGAGAAGAGAACTACTTTTGTTCAAAATTAACAGACCTAAATAAGCAACTTATTTTAAAGATGCAAAATATAAGAATCACGGTGTCGGGTAAGATGGGACACGGGTCAATCTATTTGTATCAAATCTGCCTTTGCTATGATCCGATGTGTCAAAACCTGGTGAATCTTTCTACCAGATGGTTTAGGAACTATGCAAATGGACCAGCTGTGCCGGAGTGGCTGTCTCACGATCAGCTCTGGCCCAGTTGAGCCAAGTCAAATTACAATGATGAGTTGGGGGCAGGGAGGAAGGAAGGAAGAAAGTTCCCAGCTGGAAAGTCTACTTAGTGCAAAATGCAATGGCCCACCCGAAGCGTAGCAGGCTTCTGAAGTTGCACGACACTGGTGCATATGCCGCAGTGGTCTCATTTTGCTTCTGGGTACCATTTGAGGTCTTCATTTTTTAGGTCCTCCGTGAGCTGAAACTGAGTTACCCCAGAGACAGCCTCTTACTTTGTGACCCAGAAAGATCATAGTAGCACTACAGAAGATGGGACCTCTGTGACCCCAAGGTCAAGCTTTCAGGATCTGAAAGAAAAAATGCTGTCACTGCCAGGTCCTGGCCCGTGGGATTTGCTGACTCCTGACAGAGCCCAAGCCTCCACCAGCATCGGAGCCTCTTGCAAAAACCCAGCTTTGCTTCCTGCAGTAATCCAAGCCAAGTAAAACAGGAGGAGAAGGAACTGGGTATTGGTAATAAAATAAAAGGCAAACCAAAGCCTTCTGCCTCAGTGCCAAGGATTCAGTGAGGGGTGAATGCCCTCTCCTTCCCCATAAGGTAATGTTCTGCGAAGTCAGTGTCTGCTAGCCTGAACCTTAAGACTTTCCATCTAAGGATCCTATTAAGTGATGACTGGAAAAAAAATCAACATCTAATCTTGACAAGGGTACTGCAAAGAGGTGAAAACAGCAGGGCAGGCTACCTGCAAGGAATGGGTTAATGAAGAGGATGGTGAGGCACCATTTCCACCTGTCTGATGCATTTGTTCAGTCCAACCCTAGGCCTTTTTTATTGTTTGCCAATAGGCTGAGCCTGTATAAGGGAGGACAGTAGGGATATGGTTGCGCACAACAGCAGAGGGATCTAATTTTGGGTATCCTCTTACTGGGCACTGCTGTTTAGCTAATCAAAAGGTGGGCAGTGGGCTCATGATCTCCATCTTCAGGGGGAAAAGATCCTTCAAGCTCCTTTCTGAGATGCTTGATGACGACCTGCTTGTCTCCTTCCTCACCCACTGCATCATGATGATGTTCTCTTTGAGGAGGCACCAATGCAAATACCTCAAAATACCTCGTGGTCCCAGTGTGTTTACAGAATTGCACAAGATGCTCCGCAGGGGCCTAGCTTGCTGTCACTGTCCTCCACTTATCTTGTTGCTCCAGACAAAAAGAACCAGTTTGTAATTCTCAGGCCAGTATACTGTGGGAACCTTGGCTTAAAGTGAAATAAAAAATGACCTCAAGTAAACCCAGGGTGGTCCAGTGGGTCAGTACACTCTTCATTTGGATCTGGCATGGAAATCTTGCGCCAACAGACCGAACAGGTCTTTTATATCTCAGATATGGATGACTCTCTAATTCCACGTGTGATTCTGGTTTGCCTAGCTTATTTACGCTCTGTTTATGACCTTTATGCTGTTCCCTCTGTGCACACAAGCAACAAAACAACAGCTGGTACAGAATAAATGTCAATGCTACGATGCTGAGTGGTACCCGACAAAAGTACAGGACTCTACCTCTGGTTCAGTTACTTTAGGTGTCACTCAGACTCTACTTCGTGTTCAAAGGGGTCTTTTCAAAAGTTAAGATATGAGTCAGGACACAGACACACTTTCTCTGATCCTCTGGTAGGTTCGTCCCTTACACCAGAAGTCCACGCTGGTCACCTGGGATCTGACAATTTAACCACACTTCCTATATTTCTTGGAGCAGGTAGCCAATTCTCCAACCATTAACTGCGCTCTCCCTGGAACAACTTGTCCAGAAGAATCTCGGATGCTGGAACTCGTTTACACTTTAAATCAAAACCGAAGACTTGCTCGGATTAGTTTGGCACTGCAGAGCACTTTCATATATTGCCTCACGTCTTTCAGATTACTTGGCACAATAAGACACCCTATAAATGGAAGATAGGGACATCAGGTTCCATTCTTTCAAGTGTGCCGATACTAATAATAAGCAGAACTGTATACCGAGAGGCTGGGCAGTCTGTGGCAGTGTTATAATTAAGAAAAATGCAGTTGTTTTCTGGCTAGGTGATTCAGAAAATGAGCACAGGTGATATTAAGAAAACCAATGCAACGATGTGGAGCATTTCTGTCTCTAAAAAAAAAAATACATACGATTGAATTTTCTAGCCACTGTTGTGTTGGAACTTACTAGGACTGAAAGAGTTAATTTCTTCTCTGGGACGGGGAACTAAGAGGAAGAGATTGGTAGGAAAGACTGATCAAGAGCTCTCAATATACGAATGGACTTACTTGGGAGATGCAATCAAAGACCAATGGTTAGACATTAATTTTTAACAACTGGAAGTCAAGGAAGACTGTACATGTGAAGAGAGCCTGGCTAGAACTGAAAATAAAGAGCCGAGATGTTAGGACACTGTGATAAGGATTCTGATGCTACCACCATGGAGAAAATGGAATATGCCAGAGCCAAATAAATAGGTAATACAGCCAGCCCGGATGTACATTTGCATTTGCATTCCAATGCAAAGGCCTAAAACTACTACATTCAACTCGACTAATAAAAGCGGTCTGGCTTAAAAAAGGCTTCCTTGACAGCATCTGGAACCACAGGGCTGCCTCTTGCAAACAGGGGAGATGCAGGGCCTTGCACTAGAACAGATGCATCCCCTCAATGGCTGTATACAGGTGGGAGGCAGCTGCGGCATGGATCCTTGTGGGACTGAGCTCCACATTTAGCTAAATGTGGAGAGCTAAAGCAAAACTTTCCCTGTCATAGATTCATAGATGTTAGGGCCTGGAAGGGACCTTGCAGATCATCGGGTCCAGCCCTCCCGCTCTAGGCAGGAAGACAACTGGGGTTAAGCGACCCCAGTGAGGTGACTGTCCTGTCTCCTCTTGAAAACCTCCAGGATAGGTGACTGCCTGCAGGCCTGGCAGAATACTGTAAATTGCTATTAAAAGCCAGTGGTGAAATTCAAGGTCAAGAGTCCGTCCAAGCCCAGCAGCCAATTGGGCTAATGCGGTTAAGGCATGCCAGTTTCCTTAGCCAATGGCACACAAGAGAGTGACGTGGCCTTGCATCCAGGCACCTAAGCTTCCCCAGCCCAAATGGCCAGTGATCCACTAATGGTTGGGTCAAACAGCACACCTATGCCTGAAGAAGGGTGACTGTGCCCAAAAGCTTGCTAAGAACGTTTTCCCAACGATTCTGCTGGTCTAATGAAAGATCTCACATCTACTCGACGAACCTTGCCTGCCTATGTCCTTAGACCAACACAGCTACAACCAAAAACCTAGCTCAGTATGAATGCAGAGCAAATACCTCTCAAGCTATAGTAGAACATCTTAACCACCCTGCTACAATATCCCGGAGGTAAGAGCAGAGTCCCTAGACGTGCTTCCCTCGTTTCATTACTGAGGTAATCAGAGATTCGGGTACAGATCATTTGTACTGTACTAAGTCTTTTCTTGACCTGTAACTTGTACCTGAAAGTTAAACTCTGTATTTGTCCATGCTGAAGGAAATGAGGAAGACAAGAGAGGGCTGCAGGGAGACAGGATTATGAGACTACACAAGGTGAGAAGAAAAAAAAATAAAAACGACTAATGAGAAATATTCTCTCTTAAATGCAGTTGGTCTCTGTTGTAACGGTGGCCTCAGCTTATCAGCAGGGCTTCCCACCAGATCCTTGCCCATACTGGCAGCTATTCCCACAATCTGACTGCAAGTAAATCAGTCGCTTAGAAACTGCTCTTCCAGGCCTTCCTTTCACAGCTCGTAAAATGATACAACTTGCCAATCTCAGCACCTTGCTGACAATTAAAAGGGATGAGCAGATTGGCAATCACTAAGTTAGAAGTGATGGCTGGTTTTTATTTTTATCTAAAACTTGCGGGATTAACGTGAACTTGGTAGCAAAATTTCCTTCGCTTTGCACATGTATTTTAACACATTTTCAGGCGTGTATAGCACCTTTGCTGTGACCGTCAGCCCCCAAAAAGATAAAGGTAAATTCTTTAGGGTTCACCAGTACTGCAGTAATTATCACATGCTGATTCAGCCAGTTCACGTATAATTAAAGTGATGAAGGGTGTCCAGCAAAACGTTGGATGGAGTTATGTATGGCTGTGCAGAATACGGAGTTTATCTGGAGAGCGGTATGTTGTGTTGTAAACGTTTGCAATAAAGTATCCCCTGAGTAGACCATTTGTGCAAAGCAAGTGGAACGCATCTGAAGGAAAGCTAAAGGTATAGGGCTGGTGCTGTATCCAGCACAAAACAGAGTCTGTGGCCTGGGAATTATTAAAGGCAGTTCAGGGCTGAATATAATAGATTGCACCTTGGGGACTGCTGGGAAACTCCAGCTTAGCCACACACTTACTGCACCCCAGGAAACCCATCAAGGTTTATTAACTGATCGTGCTGACCTGGTAAAGTTTTCCCTTTTGTCCATACCCAGTTTTTTGTTTTGTTTTTTTTTTTAGGCTGAACAAGTCTTGACATTTCTAGTTTTGGAGAAGCAAAGTCTTAGAGGAATGGGAAGTAACACAATGGAGCTCATCTTTACAAGCAGAAGACACGCTGAGACACTGTGACAGCTAGAATTATACCACAGGAAGCAACAACAGGAAGCAATCAGAGATTGTAGAATTAATTATCTCTGCTTTGTGAAGTTTTCCCTTGTTTGTGTTTACTGCATTGTAAAAATTGTAGATCGAAACGTTAATTCGGCTCATTGGGCCATTTAAGAGGAAATGTATATCTCAGGGAGGAATCTCTTTCAGAAGTGCTAACCCTATGGAAGCCAGAGGGGATATCACAGGATAAACTGCTTGCAGTCAGCGGGAATGAACCCTGGCTGCATGTCTTTTAAACCTCCTTAATGTGTTGAGCCGGGCACAGCTGTGGAGGCCCCAGCATCCTGGTTCTTTGGGAAGTATGGAGGGGCAGAGTCTGAGAAGCAGCACAAGCAATCTGGACTACGGAGGTGTTTCAAAAGGCTTTCTCCTGAGTCTCTGAACATCTCTGGATCGGACAGCCCTGCTCCCCTGTCCGATCTACAGTTATAGACCAGTCTTGAAGCCCTGACTCCATGATGTGTGAGCAAATAAACTAAATGGATCGTCCTGTCAAACTTTTGGGGCTGTTTCCCAGAAGGACATGATCTGGGGACGTGGGAGTTTTGCAATCATCGTATGAGAAACTGCTTTTTATGCTCTAGCCTGCTTATTATGCTCTAGCCTTGGTTTGTATTAGCAAAGGGTTCCTTTGGTGCATCCTTGGATTTTTCTGGCCAGATACACAACCACAATCAGGAAAGACTCTCCCCCTCTGAATAGCACCTGTTCACATGATTAGCTTTACACCAGGACAGACTTTGGCCCCTGCTCTGTGGGCAGGGGTGTGAGAGATCCTGGGATACTGGAGGACTTCAACATCTGTAGGGAGTGGCTACACCTTAATGGAACAGGAGCTGGGTAGTACAGATCAGAGATAATCCTGCCCTGGAGTGGTGTAACTTTGAGCCGCATAACAAGTGCTTAAAACCACATTAAGGTGTTAATGCACAGAAAATCCAGGGGTGAAGAGCTCCAGAAACTGCCCCAAATTACAAGGCTCTTGTAAACAAGGCCCTTATAAACCCCCCTCACATTCTTTTGAATCCAAAGCTAGCTAAAGAAACTATGAAACTATAAGGAAGCCGAGCTTCATATTCCAGACCCAAAGGCTAAGTTGGTTCACACAAATATAGCTCTAGCAACAAAGTAAAGGTCCAAAAGCTGGGCAAGAGTTATAGCAGCAAAGCAATCTAGAGAACAAGTCAACTATGTACCAACACTGAATGATTAGAAATGAGGAAGACATTACAGTCATAACTGAGATGTCCTTTTTTTTTTTTTTTTTTTATAAATACCATTCCTGAAGTTTCTGTTCATCAGTTATAAACAAGCCTCAAACAAAAAAAAAGACGCAATTTACTACATTTTCCAGTCACCCAAATAGGAAATCTCCACATTTAGTAACCACACATAAAACGCATGCACATGTGTGCATGTGTGTGTATATATAAATGGAGTTTCTCACCCAGCATTGTAGTATAAAGATTTTGTCACCATGAATTTGCAACAAGCATCTTATACACAAATGGCAAAACAGTCTTGAATAGGTACGGCCACCTGCACATCACAAAACCAAACAGAGAGGCTGAAAGTTGGAGCATGTGCATTTATTAGCACAGGAGCATGCAAGGGAATCGTCTTTGTGAGGGAATCTCACCTGTGGAAGAGGCTTCCATGGTTAGTCCGAGATAGCTGTGGTCATTCAAGGCATGCCTTTTTGCCTGCATTTTTGAAGAATGGGGCCTGGTGGGAATGACTGTGTGAGATGTGGTGCAGAAAGCCTGAATTATTGAGTTCTGTTGGGAGTGAGGTTTTTCTGGAGTTTGTGGCTATCTGCACTGATGTTGCTGTTCGGTGTAACATCAAAGGCTAGCAGAGCCACTGGTAGGCGACTTTTTAACTGTCAGTCCCCAACATAAAAAGAAGGGAAAAAGTTCTCCATTTTATAACAAAGCATGTTTTTCTTTTCCTCTGCATCAGAAGGGAGTAGAAGTACAATTTCTGTGCAAGAAACAGTCAAAACATAAAAGAGTCCAAAAATAAAATTGTTCATCATTCTAGTCATGAACAACATGGCCTTCAGTCAACAGTAATTGATAGCCTACATGGTGCTTGCTGGATGAAGTATGGAAAGCCTCTTAATTTTGATAGTGTGGTTAACAAGAAAACAAGTATTAATTGCCAAATACGGTGTCTTAATAAATCACCCCTAAGCTGGATCTTCCCTGTAATTTAACTAATACCATAAACATGGATAAAAGCAGACTAATGTTATTACAGTAATTATTTTTCATGTGTAAGTGACCATTGCAATTTGTCTTTAGTTATTTGTTTTCCTATGAAGGATCTCAGTCTCCCCCATGTTCCTGATTCATTTTCCACACCGACAGAACAGGTTAAGATACTCTTAGATCAATTGGATGCTTTCAAGTCAGCTTGTCCACATGACCTTCACCCGAGAGTGCTGAAAGAGCTGGCCGAGCTCGCAGCGGTGTCTCTGGCAAGGCTGTGCGAGGAATCATGGAACTCAGAAGTTGTCCCTAATGACTGGAAGAAGGCAAACATGATACCCATCTTTAAGAAGGAAAAGAGGGATGACCCTGCCAACTACAGACCGGTCAGTCTGACTTTGGTCCTGGGGCAGATCTTTGAAAAAAATGTCAAGGAGGACATCACTCACAAGCTTGCATCTGGTGGGGTACTGAGAAGCAACCAGCATGGCTTTGTAGAGGGGAGGTCATGCCTAACAAACCTGGTGTCCTTTTATGACCAGGTAACGAACCACCTGGACATGGGACAGGAGGTAGACATCATCTACCTAGATTTCAGCAAGGCCTTTGATACAGTTTCCCATGAAATCCTCTCAGTTAAGTTGGAGAGTACTGGCCTAGGCCAGGCTACAGTGAGGTGGGTTGGGACTGGCTCAGCGGCCAATCCCAACGAGTCTTCATTGATGGGGTGATCTCATCCTGGAAGGCTGTCTCCAGTGGTGTACCCCAGGGATCAATGCTTGGGCCTGTGCTCTTTAATATCTTTGTGATGGGCTGGCTGGCAGTGACCTAGCTCAGGGGTTTTGAAAGAGCAAAAGGTGGCTGGAGGACTTGGGATTCCCTTTCCTCACCAATCTGGCAGTGACTTAGCCCAGGGGTTTTGAAGGGGTAAAAGATGATTGGAGGACTTGGGATTCCCTTTCCACACCAATCAGGCCCCAGAGACTCACCCTTCGTGTCCCCCGATTGGCCCCGTGGGTCACCTGGAGGAGGATAAAAGGGGCTTCATGGGCTGACTCAAGAGAGACCAGTGAGGGACCCCAAGGAAGGAGCTTCACAGAGCTGGCAAGAGCTGAGCCAGCGGGGCAGGAGCAGTGCCCCAGAAGAGCCTGAAGGAGAAAGACCTGCAGGAAGCAGTGGGACCCTCAGCAGCACGACATGTGGCCGACAGGAGAGGCTCCCTGCTGGGCTCCAGGATCCCCTGGGAGAGGCTGCAGCCAGCAGGAGAGGCTCCCCAGCTCCAGCAAGGATCTGAGCACAACCTGAGAAGTTCTCAGCTCTGCTTCCAGCTCCTCCAATCAGAGGCCAGGCAGCTCAACGTGAGGCCGGGGCTCCAGGAAGGTCAAGACCTCTAGCAGGATGTGTGGCAATGTTCCTGTCTACCACATGGGAGATCTGAGTTTAAGTCCCAGCTAAGATGACTTGGGGTGAGTGAGCTAACAAGAAGCAAATCTTCTTGCAGTGGAAAGGGGCCATTGTGTTTTCTCCCCCTCCGGGTACCTAGGCCCTATTTGACATTTTAGATTTTGTGCCCTTTTATATTTCACCAACCTGTATTGTTTGCTCTGCTGTTTGTGTTTTATATTTTGCTAACCCTGCCTTTTGTCAATGATTGTAAGCGTCTAACCTTTGTTGAATCCTGTCCCCTTGGGGCACTATAGTGTTCAGTATACCCTCTGATTTATGCATGTTATGTTCCCAGCATTGTTCCCTCATTAAAAGTTATGTGGTTAAACCCCCATTGGTGGTCTGGCTCTGCTCTATAGGGGGAAGAGAGTCTCTATACCTCCCACAGTGCTTGTGCACCTGCTTTGATCCCTTCAATTGGAGAGGGGGTACCTCTTAGAGTACCACCCGGGTTATATCTTTATTAATGACTTGGATGAGGGAGTGAAAAGTGCACTGATTAAGTTTGTGGATGATACCAAACTGTGGGAACAAGTGGGCACATCAAAGGACAGGTCAAGGATTCAGAAAGACCTTGACAGGCTGGTAAAGGGTGCAGAGAAGGGCCACCCACATGTTCAATGTCCTGGGGGGCAGGCCCTATGGAGAGAGACTTTGGGAACTGGGACTGTTCAGTCTGAGCAAAAGAAGGCTAAGAAGCGACTTGATAGCTGCCTACAAATATGTCAAGGGAGAACACCAGGATCTAGGTGAACAACTTTTCTGAAAAGTGCCCCTCGGGAAGATGAGGACCAATGGACACAAGCTCATCAAGGAAAAGTTTTGGCTGAACATAACAAAAAACTTCTTTTCTGTATAGGTAACTGGAATCGGGAACACCCTTCCAGCAGAGGTGGTGCAGTCACCATTTCTGGCTGGACAGAGGAGGCTGGACAAATACCTTGTTGAGCTTGTTTGAGCCCAATTACTTCCTGCCCAATAAAAGGGGACTGGATTTGATGATCTTATAGGTCCCTTCCAGTCCTTCTTTCTATGATTGTAAATCAATCCATTTGCATTTTAGGTTAAAAAATAGAAAGGACTGGTCTTCAGCTGGTGTAGCTTCATTTACATCAGCTAATGATTTGACTCTCAGTTATAGTGAGCAACCACTTCAGATTTTTTAGGATGGTCCCAAATTTGGGGGCTGAGTCCCAGTGTCCTCAAATAGTCCCTGATATGAGACTTTTGTTCAGAATTGGTCCCTGGGCAACCAATGCTCTGGAACCAAGCAACACTCAACAGAGATACAAATATTCCTTTTGTCTCAGGCAGTATCTTGCTGCAGCAATAGCAAAGCTGCCAGTAGCAAAGACCTGATGCAACAAGAATGTGACAACACTGTTCCTGGTTTGCCCAGCATTGAAGCCAGTTTAATCAGCTGTACCTGTCAGCAGAATTGATTTGCCCATCCACACCACTTCATCAAAGCATCCACACTAACTGGAACTAGTAGCCATTTCAGCTACTCCTGGGTGGAACATTTGTGGAACATGTAGGACCACCTGCTGCATTTTACTCTCCCAAAGGTAATCGATTGACTCTAAATGGGCTTCCGCCTCCAAGGTAGGTATTTATGGAGTGATTGAATAAAAAAAGGAAAGGAGACAGCTGGTTCCTTACAAGATTATCAGAACCCTGGAACATTGTTCAAAACAGCAGTGCATTGCTTAGTCTCTGGATTCCTTTGCATTCTCAACACCAAATTTACGTGAGCAGATTGTACGTACCATGCTCTTGCCCAAGTGCTCTCTCTGCTTTGGAGCCCCTTAATCTCAACCGTCATTACAAGACGATTAATTTGGTGTGCAATTGGGCACTTTTAAAGCGCTCTGCAGCCATGCACTTCTGTCAGGGTATGGCTGTAGAGCACTTTTAAGGGGCCGATTGCACAAATGTCACTTCGGTCAGTTCCCTGTGGCTCTTCTTGTGCAGGCTGAACAAAGGAAATGGAAAAAGGCTTCTCCTATGTTCTCACTACCATATCATGTTTTCTTGTCACTCCTTCATTAACTTCTGTCCGTCCCTGTGCTGATTGGGGCTCGGCTAGTTCAGCCCAGCCCAGCCCAGCCCCAGTGCTGTCTGCAAGAAGGGAGAGGGAAAATGGAGGGGGAAGCAAGTACCAGGGTAGGGTTTGCCCAGCTTGAGCTGGATGGGAGGCATGTGGATTGGAGCGCTTCCCACCTCAGGGCTAGGGGAGACAGGCTGTAGACAGGCAGTTCCTCCTGGATCAGGTCCAAAGTGGAGCTCGATTCCCCCATGTCTGTTGAGTTGGGGGGGGAGGGGTCGCTGGAACTCATGGCACTTTCTGCAAAGTGTCATGAGTTAGAGTGGGGAGTGCTACATCTGTCAGCACTCACAGTAGTTATGTCTCTGGGATTGCATCCATCTAGGTCTTTCAGCATGGTAAAGGAAGCAGGACCGGAGATGTGCTTTCTGCCTTTGTACCAGCTGAATGAGCTACCCAGATGAATGGGCCGGGGAACATGCTGTGCTCCCCTACCATAGACATGCTCTGGCTGCTGTTCAAGAAGTCCCAGGTAGTATCCTGGCTCCAAGGCACAATTGTTCCCAGGGTCTCCTCCAACTATGCCCAGGGGTTATGAAGTTCTGCACCATCCTAATGTTGTACAAAGTGGAAGCCAAATGACAGCAGCTAAAGGGGCAAGGCAGGGAGAGAACTGCATAGAGATAGGCTTACAGAGGCAAAAGAAAATCAAACAGAAAACTTTAACAAAGCTTTTGCTGCGTGTGCTGTGTCTTGGATCAGAGTTCAGGGGTCTGCAGGGTGGGGTGAAGGTAATACGTGATATTTGAATTTTAATGTTCCTCTTGTAAGTGATAGGGTCACCCCAAGACTCATGTCCTTGCTTCAACCACCTCAAGCTCAGATCTCTACACTCTAGGAAGAACAGCAAACAAACAAGGAATCCCCACAGCCAGGAGACAGGAGGGAAGATCTGGTCATGAAACTCTGTGTAACTTAGCATCAATATAAGTTGCAAAACTGGCCCCCGTCTTCCTAAAATGGAATCACAGAGGAGGCCCCTTCTCGCACACTGAAGCAGTATTCAGATGTATTGCAATGAAACATCAAGGTGTCACACTGTGATTAAGAGTCTGGTCACAGACTACACTTAGGATGTGTTAACTGCACTCAGAACATGAGTATCCACACGTTCAGGCTATGAAACGTGCTAAGTGCCACCATACGGTAGCAAAGTTAGGACTTTCAGGGCAAGGAGCATCTCCAGGTTGTATTAAGTAACACGTGTTCAGCTATCATTGGACTGCTCCGCAGAAATAGTACGAGTTCAAGATTTTGGTGCAGTGCTGGGCTGCAACCAACAAATCAGCTGATTGTTGGTCCCAGCCACAGCACTGAACTGAAGCCAGTTCAAGTCTGCCAGCACCAGAGACCCGGCTTGCCTCACGGATCCAGCAATGGGTGCAGCACCTTTTCCTAGGCTTGGCTTCTTGTGCCTCCCTTCTCTTGCTGCCAGTGGCAAACACCCAGCTCGCCCCAGCATGCCATGGGTGGGGGCACTCCTGGGCTGGGCAGTGGTCGACGTGTGGCAGGAATAGTACGGGCTCCAGGCATGGGGTTGCATGTAGTCATAGGTGGACATGCAAGCTGCAGCACCCGGTGCTGGGGTCAGTGTTGGGGGTGAGGGAAGGGTACAGCCAGCTCCAGCTCTATCCAGTGGGGCCTGAGATCATAGTAAGCATTACTGTGCAACTGGTCTGAACACGTTCAAACTTTTAATACGGCACAGTAATGCTTACTATGATCAAAATAAAACACGTGCTAAGTGTCCTGTGAGACAAGGCCCTAGCTATTGGCTTTTGAAGATGGCATTAAGGGATTCAGGACTTCTTCACCCTGCAAAAAAAAGCTGGGAGACTGTGGTGTCGATGCCCACATGGTCAAATGGGTCGCCAACTGGTTGGAGGGCCGCACCCAGAGGGTGGTAGTGGATGGGTTCTTCTCAACCTGGAAGGACGTGGGCAGTGGGGTTCCGCAGGGCTCGGTCCTCGGGCCCGCACTGTTCAACATCTTCATCAGTGACTTGGATGAGGGGGTAGAAAGCACCCTGTTCAAGTTTGCTGGTGACACTAAGATGTGGGGGGATGTGGGTGCACTAGAAGGGTGCAATAGGCTACAAGCTGACCTTGACAGGTTGCAACGGTGGGCGGATGAGAATAGGATGGGGTTTAACACTGAGAAGTGCAAGGTGTTGCACATGGGGAGGAAGAACCGGCACCACACTTACAGGTTGGGGAACTCCCCTCTTGCCAGCACGGAGACGGAAAAGGATCTTGGAGTCGTCACTGACTCCACGATGAACATGGGCCGGCAGTGTGGGGAGGCAGTCAAGAAGGCCAACCGTACCCTGTCATGCATCCACAGATGCATCTCGAGCAGGTCCAGGGAGGTGATCCTCCCCCTCTATGCGGCACTGGTCAGGCCGCAGCTGGAGTACTGCGTCCAGTTCTGGGCGCCACACTTCAAGAGGGACGTGGACGATATGGAAAGAGTCCAGAGGAGGGCCACTCGTATGATCAGGGGTCAGCAGGGCAGGCCTTATGAGGAGAGGCTATGGGACCTGAACCTGTTTAGCCTCCACAAGAGAAGGTTAAGGGGGGACCTTGTGGCCTGCTACAAACTGGTCAGGGGGGATCAGCAGGTATTGGGGGAGTCCCTGTTCCCCCGTGCGCTGCCAGGAGTGACCAGGAATAACGGTCACAAGCTGGCGGAGGGTAAGTTTAGATTAGATATTAGGAGGCGCTACTTCACAGTCAGGGCGGCTAGGGCCTGGAACCAGCTTCCAGGGGAAGTGGTGCAGGCTCCTAGCCTGGGGATTTTTAAAAGGAAGTTAGATGAGCACCTTGCCGGGGTCATCTGACCCCGGTGCTCTTTCCTGCCAAGGCAGGGGGTCGGACTAGATGATCTACCTAGGTCCCTTCCGACTCTAGCTACTATGAAACTATGAAAAGTTAAGTGCTACTACTGGTCCAGTGTCAGGAATCAGCATATAGCAAGAGGTGGAGCAGAAGCCTGGAAGTAACTATGAACAAAATGAAGACAAACAATAAAGCACTTTTCTCCTAAACAAAAGCTTTTCAATTAGATCAGAATGGGAACTGCAAGGTTCGCTAAGATGTGAACAAAACTAGACCACACTGATTTCTGCTGAGTGCAACTTCTTTCCTCTATCATATACCTAAACTGCACTTGTAGTGCCTTGCTCACCCAAACAACACTGAGCTGGAAAAAGATTTGCAAAACAACCAGCTAAAGGATAAGGAGTGGAAGGGAGAGGCACAGAACAACACTGAACTATCTTTTTTCATGGGGGGATGAAGAAGGGAGCTGGATAAAATCTACTGGCAAGGCTAAGCTGTGACATGATGAACATGATTGTGCAAAGAAGTAAGAGGGAGCAAGTTAGACTCTTGCCTGGGTTACCTGGCTTCGGGTCTCTGCATTTCCCAGATAGGAGGGGAAAGAGGGTGAAAATAGGAAGAGCGGTGGTTTCACCCTTGTCTTATCCATAGCACAGCTGAGGGAGTACAATTTACTGCTGTAATAGGCTACCTACCATACCTTGTCCCTGCTGGAGCAAGAGGGAATGAGAGCAAGAGGTATAACTTAGAGGCACAAAGCCTCTGGAGACTGCATGTAGGATAGGTCAGCCCAGGAATGCAATTAAAATTAGTGCATCTTGCCCACTGCAGAAAGTAGGTCAAATTAATATTCAAAATGCGTGAGTAAGCCAGAAAGCCATGTCAAAAGCCTGGCTACCTCTAGGACACAAAACAGATATTGAACCACTGGATCTGCCCTCCCACAGGCATGTTCCTGAACTCAGTGGAGTCATTGGGACTTTTGTCATAGACCAGTGATCCTCAACCAGGGTGCTGTGAGATCCTTTTAGTGGTATCACACAATGGTTGCCCAGTTAGGACTGCAAGCCTGATTCAGAAGATAAACCCAGAGATTTCAAATCAGAACCCATAGTCTCAAAAATATTCTCACTTCTTGTGGTCTTTCTCAGTTCTTTACAGCAATCGAATTGTTCTATTTTTCTGTGGTCAAAAAATGAATGAAAACTAAGAGCTGGCATTTTCCAGGGCATGCCTTGAGATTATCAAAGGGTGGCTCGAATCTAAAAAGAACTAAAACCACCGTCACAGACGCTACTGGGTGAAGGGTCACACTCTCTCCAAGAAAGAAGGGGAGTCGTGGTCACCGTCAATGCCAGGACGCGGTGCCAGAATGAGTCCTCGGGCATCTTCTTATTCCAGTAGTTGGAGCCCAGAACAGGTTCAGCACAGCAGGCTCCTTCTCTGCCCAAGCACTTTCCATTAATCGTGGGCAGCTCTCAAAAGAGTGCTTTCCCCTCTCCTTATAAAATGAATAATGCCGAGGGGAATTATTTCATTGAAATGGGTTTTGCCCTTGTTACCACCTCTGAACTCTCAGACAGATAGAGCCTACAACTGCATCACTCACATGGGAGAAGCAGTGAGTCGCTATTCCTAAGGGCTGACCAACAAGCAGAAGCTGCTTGATCTCAGGAATCATGTGCACTGAGCCGTGATCCCCCCAAATCTCATGCACTGCCGGGGGGGGGGGGGTGACAGGGATCAGGCAGGCAAGGTGCTCCATGCCCAAATAGAGACACAGCTAGAGCAGTTGCACTGGATAAGCAGCAGCAGAGGGGGTGGGAGGCTGAGCAAAGTGGCAGAGGGAACAGCAAAAGGGCAGGAACTGGGGGGAAGGGGGTACATGTGGCAGAGGGACACAAGATGGGGGAGCACATGCCAGGGGCACAGGCACCAGACAGAGGAGCAGGGGACTGCCACCCCTTTCTCTGCCACTTACCCCCTGCCACTACCTTCCCCATTGCAATGGTAGGGCAGCATGAATTTAAGACAACCCTTCAATAATTAGATTCTAGACACCAAAAATTGTAACAAATTTATAATTGTCCACATCTAGACTCTAATAATTGGAGGGTTGTCTTAAATTTGAAGTGATCTTGTATTCAGATAAATATGGGATATTTAACAGCCCGGAAGCCCCAAAAGAGGTGTGGATGAGACTTCCTCTCTGCTCAGGGATGACTTTCACAGCACGGACTCTGCAAAGGTTTCAGGTTTCATTACGCTACGTTCAATCGCACGTAACCTTTACACAAGATACACAGGCCTATGCTTTCCAACTCTAGTATTTTTCTAAATCCAAGTACACGTTTGCTTTCAAGCTCAACTCTGAAATGAAAAAGATTTTGGATGCAACCAGTGACCTCTGGCCCATGTGTATTAAATATATTCATGGTTTAATATTAAAAATATTCCAAACTCCAGATAGCCAAGCTCTGTCATTTAATTCACTATTAAGGGACAAAGATTACTGCGCATTAAGTCTAGTACTGGGATAACCAAGCATTAAACCAATGCACAGTAACTTGCGCCACTTCACAGTAGCGCCGGCACATGGGTTTTTAGTGACACTAACTGCGCAGTAGCCTAATACTACTGTGCAGTAGCGTATTAGAACGATTTTTGCCCCCACACTACTGCGCAGTGTTATTAAGCTACTGTACAAGTTAGCATCTCCTGTAGATGTGCCCACCAAAGGTTCCTGTTATATTCTACCTACCTACAAACAGTCCAGGAGACATTTCTAGGTTTATTTTAAACTGATTTCATATGGTTTGATAAGATCAACATGCATGAGTGATTGACATAAAGTTAGGTAACACTATCAAGACCAGAGATGACAGTAAGATAAACCTCATTTTGAAGAGAAGCAAGTGTTCAATTCAGATTCAGAAAAAGATATTCTTGTGTCTAAAATCTGACAAGCGATGACAGGTTGTTCATTAAAACATCTGTTTATAAACAGCAAATTAAACAGAAATTATTTTAATTTCAAATAAAACAAGGCTTTTAGGCCTATGACAAATTTACCTCATCATATGTTTAAACTGTGTTAAATGAAATATATATTAGTTAATTATAGCATCGCCCCTGGTTTAAGTGACTTCCACACTCGATTTGTGATGGAACCAGGAACAGAACTGAGACCTCCTGGATGACACTCGACTGTCCTAAATGCATCCATTCTCTCGCTGCACCCCTCTGCCTTCCTAAGAGTGAATGTGCAAGAAATCCTACACGTAGCATCCTTGTTCATCGCACCCTGCTGGTTCATTCCCTGAACATTGTCCATCCTACATGCAACAGATAACAGCATGGGATCCTGCATTTTTTAAATTGTGGAAGAAATACCAGCCCACTAAAGTCAAGGTAACTTTGCCATTGACTTCAGCAGGCCCAGGATTGCACTGCCCAGGATTTCACTGCCTACCTTAATGCAAATGCACAGAACATGACTGTCTCGCAGTTAGCTGGGGATTTTGCTGCTGGCTGAAATAGGAGGAAGTGAGACTGAGAACCTGGAATTGATCTATTTACATTTTTTCACTGGATGCTTGTTTCCTGCAGGAACCTATTTGCTAATTCAAAAATCGGTCTGACAAAAACTTTTCTGCCAGCAGAATGCTATGTTCATTTGTGCGTGTTTCTCTCTTTATTAGACTTGACTTGAGATCTCACGGCCCTGTGGCAGAAAAGGAAACAATGCCTGGCTTGCAAAACGAAGCCCTAGTCTAAGGAGCACAGAATCTTAAGATGCATTTATGTTATTTATATTCTCTAATATCAGAAGTTGGTAATATCAGCAGCTCCTTGAAGACTCATTCCAAGCACTGCTTTGTCACGGTCAGTTTTGGGGGATGGATATATAAACTAATTGTAGATTTTAAGTGCATCTTTGGAGTTTAACTTTTCCACCTATCTGACACCTTAAAAAAGTCCCACGTCCTAATACTATGTTGCATTTTGCATTAGTGACGTTAGATGTGCCATCAAGACTTCAGTGCACGCGGCAAGATGCGGCAAGGCTTTTGTAGTTACAGATTAAAAGACCCTTTGCCACTCTGGCCAGGCGAGATGGCTGCAGGTTGAAAAATGAGCAGCCACTCTGATTTTACAGGTTCATAAATGCAGTGTTATAGATGAGCTACCTGCCCAACAAAAAAATCCTAGGTTGGTAATAGCACACTGCACGGCTCCGTTAAGTAGGTCATTCAGCATGCTAGGTCTCCGAATGTTATTTGTGAGTGAGAAAACATTACTTTCCTTCCTCAATGCACTTGTCTTTCTTCCTGTCACGTGGAGGTAACCTTCCATGCCTACTTCTATTACTAATTTATTAGGTTTTTAAGTGTCTAAATTGTTACACAGTCTGTGGACAAGATGTTCACGCCTTCTTAAGCAAAGAGAGCATTAGGAATAAAAATATATGTGTGTGTGCTTGCATGTGTATATAAAGTAGATAGAAGATTGCTTCTCTGGATCTGCAGACTTGCTACAGTGAAAGCAAGCAACCTGCTTCTTCAGCACAGAACAGCCAGGAGTATCGTTCTGTCATGACTAACTGTCAAACCCTGAAAGTGATGACAAAATAGAAGAGGCACTAAATATATTTCTATTCAAATCAATTAAAAGAGGCAATGCTTTTCTTTTGATTAGAACAGATCACTAGAGCAAAAACCGCTCCAGCACAGAGCAGCAGCCTCTGTGAGCTCAATTTCCTTAGCTTATCTATTGCTTCTGCTCATTTGCTCTTTGTTCAACAGAGCAAGGTTTTCTAAGAGATGGACCTTTTAAGCTACTAGTTTTGTGTCTACCGGAGGGCACCATGAGAACAGCATACCCCTTTTTGCAGACTGGGACCAACCCAAAGGCTATTCAAGTCATTTATCTCATAGGACTTTGGATCAAGCACATGGACTCTGTTGTGATCTTGCACCTAAGAAAGCATGCACAGAAAATATCTAAACTAGGCTCACTCTGAGATCCTGGAGCTGCGCTTTTAGAAATTAGGCTTCATTTTACAAACCAGATGTGAGCAGTCAGAGATAGGGTCATAGGCAGGGGTGGAAGATCCGGTGGGGGTGCTAAACAGATGGTTTCTTTCAAAACTTTTACTGCTTCCCTTTGGTTATGCTCACAGCATGAACACCACCATGGCACAAATTCTCCCTTCCAACACATGATCCAAGTACTGGGCTGTCCTGCATGACTCCATAAGTGAAAGGAGCTCCCCTGCCCCTACCACTGAGCTGGACAGTGGGTGCAATCTACTGCTGCTGCCACAGTCCAGCATGACAACCACTGCGGCAGTGACTCAGGTGACAAAGGAGACAAGAGGTTCCACTGGAGACAAAAGGCGACAGGTACCACTGCCGCGCCTCCCTGCATCCCCTACTTCCTCGAGATGGACTTGTAGAGAGTTCAGCTCCGACTGCACAGCAGGGACTGCTTTCACTGCCAGAAGTCCTTCTTCATCTTCGGAGGAACATAATTTTCCCCCTGTGAATAACAGCACTGCAGGCTAGAGTCTTAGTCCATTGCTTTGTCAGCAGCGCCTTTCATTTACACAGCCCTGGCCTTACTCCAGAAGAAAAGGATTCTCAAGAAGCGTGTTTAAGTGACAGGTCTATTGCGGCAAGAAGCAATAGGTATGTTTTGGCACAGCGTGACTTGTATTATCTTGTCCCATGAAATCACCTTCAAACATTTTTTTTCCCCAGTCCCAAATCCTCTCTCATTCTACCCAGGACTTGAGCATAACTCCCAGCTCTGCACTTGCCATTCATGACACACTGCAGACAGAGGGGTAAGACAGCAGTCCCGAGTCTAACCTGATTCTTAGCTGTGCTTCCTTTGGCATCTCTAAACCAATGATGCAGCATACCAGGAATGGTAATGAACAGGGGGCAAAATCACTTTAGACATACCCTGTTCAGTGCTTTCCCTATGAAGCAGGGCTGTGCAACTCTCAAGTGGCAGGGGCATCCTTCTCCTCCCTGCTGACCCACGTATATGGGCACCCCAGCCTCACTCAGCTGCCACTGGCTCCTCCGCTACACCGAGCTGTGCTGTGCAGGCACCTTGGGCTGTGGGCTCCCTGGTGTGATGGGGGGAGTGGTGGTTGAGTGAGAACCAGGAGGCTCCTAATTAACCCCTCACAGGACACATGCAGCCCACAGGCCACCAGTAAGACAACCCTGCTCTCAGAGACAGGATGATGGGCTGGATGGACCACTGGTCTGACCCAGCATGGCACTTCTTATGTTCTCTCTGCATTCAGCCATAGACTGGGTGGCATCTGTAGCCCCAAGTGCATCTGCTGTCAGCTGTCTCCTTGCTGAATGCATCATCCTGTATACTTGGTATCCTGCTGAACACATTCATAACACTAAAAAAATAATAATTCTCTTTTCTATGAGCCTTCAAGCAGCAGCCGCAGGAAAGCGAACCACACTTTTGCAGGGCAATTTCTACCTTACTGTAAGCGCTGAGCTCCCTTTGCTCCTATGGACTAAACTGTCTCTTGAATATTGAGGTAGCTTGGATGTAACTTCAGATGAGATGCCTTAGGTGCAGTAAGAGAAAAAAATCCATTTTGGCTGTAAAAGGATCTCAGTTAATGCTTAGTAATCTATAAATCATTGTTATGAGATTTCTGTATGCAAATCGAAGTTATATGACCCTCATCAATCTTAAGGAAACCTCCATAAAGATTAAATTCTGCAGCCGCAATGCGAATTAAAGGATCCTTTAACCTGTTTTCGAGATATGTTGGTATAGCTAATTAATTTTTAGATGGAGTGTTCTTTGAAAGGATTAATGGACAGTGAGCTTTGCTGATTGATTATGAAATGAGAGGGAGGGTTTTTAAAAAAGAGCTGGGAATGTAAAGGCACTATCAGGCTTTATTAACTTTGTCATATTAAAATTCTAATTTGTGAACTGTGAGATGCAAGTATTAAAATAATACTTTTGCAGGGTACAGTTTATTTATTTAACATGAATAACTTCCTCACAGTTAGTCCACATGACAGACTCTCTGACAGGGATTTCAGTAGGCGAGGGAACAAAGGGCACCTTGCATGAATTGAGCACTTGGATGTTATTGGACTACAAAACATAGCCACATCCATGCTGTGACAGAAAAAATGAGAAAAGAGAAGAAAAAGAAAAAAAAAGTGTAATCCACATGTCACCCTGAGAGGGCAGTTCTGCTTTGCTGCAAATTTATGGGTAGCTTTTATTGAGCCTTCATTAAGGCACAGCTGCAGCATTTACTGATAGCCTAGTTAATCTGCATTGACCTGAAAACATCAAGGCTAAATTTGGGAGTGCTATTTGCCATGAAGGCTCTGTGGTGCATCTGCAATCACTCTACCCCAGGAATGGTGCAAATTAGACTGAGTGCCTTACCCGTTTCCTCAAATTGCAGGTGAGAGTGAGATTCCTCGAAAAGGAGTTTGCAAAAGCCGTGTAAAAGTCCAGAACTTTAAGCAAGGCTTCCCGCTTAATAATATGTAAATCGCAGTAAGTCAGTGCCCGTACATTGGCACAGGCGTGAGCCAGTGTAGTTTCCTTCCAGAAGATATCACCAAACACATCGCCTTTACCTGAAAAAGCAGGACAGATTTGTTAAAGCATGCCACTTACAAAGGAACGGTCAGTAAACCAGTTACTTTCTCCCTTCGTTTCTCCTAGCCCCCAATTATCCTGACCTTAGGTTTTCATTTGGCAAAACACTGAAATATTTTTTTAAAAACACCTTTTAGACCTTGGCTGCGATATTTAAAAAAGCCCCAGGTTTTTACATGTACTGAGATATTGCTCCACTCAGTATTGCAAAGCATAAGAGTCAGATGTTCAAAGGTGTTTATGCATTTGAAGATGCATATTATTGGCCACTGGTTTTTCAAAAGCTTTTGCACAAGTCAGGCCCCTCAATCTAATGCATGTTAGGAACCAAAGCTTTTTAGAAGCTTTGGAAAAACCATTAGACGCCAACCTGCATCTTTTGGTGCCTAAATGCTTTTGAAAGTCTGTCTCTACATGATTTGGGAGGCTTATCTGTATCGAAAGTCAATGGGACTTAGGCTCCTAAGTACCTAATACCATGTCCACACAGTACACTTACTCTGCATCAAAGCAGCATCCTCATGCTCACCGTGCTGCTCACAGTGGGCATCTTCCTAAACCAGAAGCAGTGTTGCCATGTCTGTGTGGTACCACAGGTTTACTCATTAGCAGGCAGTGGGCTAATTAGCACTGTCACTCCAGAGTGGTAATTGGCTTGCTTCAAGTGTCACACAGACATTTCATATGGCATGGCACAGTGGTGCACTGTGTTTGAGACGTCTATGCTGGAGCACAGTGAATGTCATGTAGACATGGCCTAAATCCCTTTTGAATATAAGTAAGTCATTTGGGCCTTGCCATGCTCAGCAAAGGAATGCCAAATTCCTATATTAAAAGCCCTGGGTCTTAGACATTTAGAGAGTCAAGGCCCACTGACTTGCAATGAAACTTAGGCTCCCCAAGTGCCTCAGCGCCAAATTTTCAAATGGACTGAAGCACTGTTTTACCCTTAAGGTGCCCTTAAGATGCGGACAGGCACTCATTAGGATTTATAAACAAGCTATCTGCCTAATTCCCGCTGTTTTCAAATACCATTAAGTGCTTATCTATCGTTCAGGCATCGAAAGACCTTTGAAAAACCTGACCCTATGCTCCTGTTGAAACGGGGATTTTGAGCACATCTGCATATTTTATCTGTGGGCTCCCGAACAGGAACGTTCACACTGCCACCAGTGCTATGACTGCAGCGTAGTGTATACACACCCAGCTTCTCTGGAAGCTAGCTTGCTTGGAGGCTCTCATCAGCGCAGCTCTGAGAAGTGCAAAACCCTGCCGGGGCGGTGTGACTATTCTAGCCTGCACCGACCTCCACACTGCTGTGGCTCCAACGTTATCAAGACTCAAGCTAGCAAGTTTCAGGCACGCTCAGTTATATGGGCAAGAACTGTAGCCCTACTTTTGGTCCGATTGTATGCAGAGGTTTGGTAACATTGAACTTAAGAGGTTTTGAAAATGTTACCACGTGACAAAGTTAAGTACCTGCTACAGTGCTTTCCTGGATCAGGGCTTCACTACAGCATCTAACCATCAGAGCTGATCAAACAACTGAGATGGTATTTGCTCCTTTTAGGCTACCAAATCATTTGCACCTAATATATTAATCAAAGTAGATATCTAGATAGATAGATAGATGTGAATATATAGAGATACGTTTTGTGTGTGTGTGTGTGTGTGTGTGTGTGTGTGTGTGTGTGTGAATAGATAGATAGATAGATAGATAATGTATATAAACACCTTTTATTTATTTATGAGCTCACTATCAGCTCATGAAAGCATGAGCTTACATTATCTATCTACCTACCTGCCTACCTAGATTCATCTATAAGGTATCTATCTACCTACCTGCCTTCTATTCAACTTCAGACTGACATGGCTAAATACTCTGTCTACCAAAACATTCACAAGGTGACCCTGATTCCTGTGGCTGTACTTTCTGGACATTAGCTTTTGGTATAGTGGTTTAATAAATAATTTTCCGTTTGCAAGTGGGCTGTGGAACTGATCATCTAAATTACATTACATTTTTTTCTATTCCGTTACTGAATGAGTGGTTTTATTTTTTAACAGGGCACAAACAAATGATAAACTGTACAACACGTATTTAGATGAATGCCATTTCTAAATATTCCTAAATTCCTAAAATTCAGGAAACTTTAGGATTTGGGAACATTTTCAAGAACCTCCAATGGTCATTAGAAACCTTGGAAATAATAAAATAGTATGCCTTTATGAAATACAGTGAATAGAACGCTACGTTTCTCATTGAATGTATTTATTTAATAAAATTCTGCTGTTTGAGCAAATCTACTAATATTTAGGTTGCATATTTCCATTTGATGTAAATAGAGTGATTTTTCAAGATGAAATTTTAATAATTACATGAATTACAATACTTTTCATAGACTAAATCAGGTTTGGAGCCACTTTGGGATGGACACAATATGATCAGCTATTACAACCTGCTCCCTGCCATAGATGCTATCCAATACAGGTATTTCTTAGCACTTTTAGAACATGGAACCGATTTAATCTCATTTCCAGTAATATTTAATGCACTTAGGAGCTAGGCTTCCAAAACAGAGTCTGGTCACAAGCCATTGCTCAAATTATTCAGTTGCAAAGTGAGATGACAGATAAAGTTCTGAACAAAAGAAATGTCATGCAATAGATAAAAGCCGGTGTTATAACAAGTGTCACAAGATGTTTACTGAAAACCAGAGAGGTGGTAAATTAGAAGTAGAGATGTGTAAAACTGGTCATCCCATTTCAAGAAAGGATATTGCAGAAGTACACTCAGAGAAGGGTGAAAAGAATGATTAAGAGCATCAAACACTAGTGATTGTCTACCAAAAGGGGATATGGTAGCAATACATAAAACGACTAATGGTCTCTGGAGAATATAAACCAGGAACTTCTGTTCTCCCATAATAAAAAAGCAAGACAATCAAGGAAATCAAAAGCGGGGGAATTCAGAACTCATAAAAGGAAATGTGTAATTAAACAGTGGAATTCATTGTGCAGGAAGTCAGAGGGTAAAAACTTAACACATTTAAAATACGGCTTGCACATATGGAGACATATCAGTGGTTTCCAATAATGATGAGCCACTTGGGAAACCTTGAGTTTCAGGGGTTCTGTAATGACTAGACTTTAGCCTGAGACCAAGGGCATTGACAGACATAACATCTGAAGCACTTTAAGTGCCTCTGAAATTGTGCAAAAAGTGAGGTTATAATGTACATGGCCAGTGAAGTGCTTCAAAAATGGCTGTTCTGCTTCAGAAACGAACCTGGAAAGCCCATGAAGTTATGAAGCACTTTTTGCACCGTTTGCTAGGGCTGTGCGAAATTTCACCAGCTGTTTCGATTTGACACTGTTTCAACTCATTTAGAGCTCGAAACAGTGAAATCGAATCGAAACGAAGGGCTTCAAAACAGCCTCGAAACAAAACGAGGCTAGTCAAAATGTTTTGAAAGTTTTGAAACATTTTGAGTTTTGAAGCAGTCAGCAGCTAGGTGGTGGGAGACAGGGGAGAACCAGGCTACGCTCCCAGAGGCTCTGCAGCCCCACGTGGCTCACCCGGGAGCACAGCCCTGGCTCTCCCTGCCTCTCAGGGCTGGGCTGCAGGAAGCCGATCACAGCACAGGGGAAGGGAACTGAGCCCCATCATTCAACAAAGCAGGACAGAACAGTGGTTTCAAACTGAACTGAAATGCAAAATGAAACGCTGTTCCATCAAAACCTCTAAACTCAAGTTGAAACAGAATGGTGCCATTTCACACAGCCCTAATGTTTGCACATCTTATGTC